>NW_022262572.1:0-50727 GCF_002021735.2 Oncorhynchus kisutch | reverse complement strand
GGAGAGGAGAGGAGAGGAAAGGAGAGAGAGGAGTGGAGAGGAGAGGAGAGCAGGGGAGGAGAGGAGAGCAGGGGAGGAGAGGAGAGGAGAGGAGTGGAGAGGAGAGGAGAGGAGAGGAGAGGAGAGGAGAGGAGAGGAGAGGAGAGGAGAGGGAGAGAGAGGAGAGGAGAGGAGAGGAGAGGAGAGGAGAGGAGAGGAGAGGAGAGGAGAGGAGAGGAGAGGAATTGACTGGAGAGGAGAGGAGATGACTGCTGCTGTGTGTGGTACCCGGACAGAGTGTGGGTACCAGGACAGAGTGTGTCTGCTGTGTGTGGTACCAGGACAGAGTGTGTCTGCTGTGTATATCAGTGTGTCTGGCACTACCATACTCCTCACTGTCAGCTGTCACCAGAGAAGGGAGTGTTCTGCGTGTTTATTAAATCCAGCTAGGCTTTCTAGCCTCCTATTGAGTAATGATATGTCCTCTACCACAGCTCACAGCTCAGGGCTCCAGAACACATAGTTGGGTCGGCTCCAGGGTACAGCTTGTTCTTGGCTGCTGGGTCCAGGTTCCAGGGTCATGCTAAGACAGACAGCCATAAACTCCTGGGATGAGCAGCCAAGGGGAGGAGACCTGGGGAGGTGCAGAGGAGGAACAGGTTGGAAAATGGAGGAGCTGGGAGGAAGAGAGAGGAGCTGGGCGGAAGAGAGAGGAGCTGGGGAGGAGCTGAGAGGAGCTGGGAGGAAGAGAGAGGAGCTGGGAGGAGAACGAAGGGAGAGAGAGGAGCAGGGAGGGGCAGGGAGGAGCTGGGAGAAAGACAGAGGAGAGGGAGGGACACAGAGGAAGACGGAGGATCTGGGAGGAGCAAGGAGGGACAGGGAGGAAGAGGGAGGAGCTGGGAGCAGCAGGACGGAGCAGGTAGGGGCATGGAGGAAGAGAGAGGAGCAGGGAGGAAGAGAGAGGAGCAGGGAGGAGCAGGGAGGGAGAGAGAGGAGCAGAGAGGAGCGGGGAGGAAGAGAGAGGAGCAGGGAGGAGCAGTAAGGAGAAGGGAGGGGCATGGAGGAAGAGGGAGGAGCTGGGAGGAGCAAGGAGGGGCAGGGAGGAAGGGAGAGGAGCAGAGAGGAGCAGGAAGGAGAGGGGAGGGGCATGGAGGAAGAGGGAGGAGCAGGGAGGAAGAGAGAGGAGCAGGGAGGAGCAGGAAGGGAGAGAGAAGAGCAGGGAGGAGCAGGAAGGGAGAGAGAGGAGCAGGGAGGAGCATGTAAGGAGAAGGAAGGGAGAGAGAGGAGCAGGGAGGAGCAGGGATGAGCTGGGAGGAGCAGGGAGGAGCATGTAGGAGAAGGAAGGGAGAGAGAGGAGCTTGGGAGGAGAAGGAAGGGAGAGAGAGGAGGCAGGGAGGAGAAGGAAGGGAGAGAGAGGAGCTGGGAGGAGCAGGAAGGGAGAGAGAGGAGCAGGGATGAGCTGGGGGGCTATGGAGGAGCTGGGAGAAAGAGAGAGGAATGGGAGGAGAGGGAGGGGAACACAGAGGGAGGAGCTGGAGGAGCAAGGAGGAAGAGAGAGGAGCTGGGAGGAGCAAGAAGGAGCAGGGAGGGGCATGGAGGAAGAGGGAGGAGCAGGGAGGAGCAGGAAGGAACAGGGAGGGGCATGGAAGAAGAGGGAGGAGCTGGGAGGAGCAGGTAGGGGCAGGGGTGGAAGAGAGAGGAGCAGGGAGGAAGAGAGAGGAGTAGGAAGGAGAAGGGAGGGGCATGGAGGAAGAGGGAGGTGCAGGGAGGAAGAGAGAGGAGCTGGGAGGAGAAGAAAGGAAGGGAGAGAGAGAGAGGAGCAGGTAGGAGAAGGAAGGGAGAGAGAGGAGTAGGAAGGAGAAGGGAGGGGCATGGAGGAAGAGGGATTAGCCGGGAAGAACAGGAACTCTCACTCTATAGAGCTGTTGGTCTGAAATGTCCTCCTCTCTTCCTCTCTGTAGTCTGGTCCTCCTCCTCTCTTCCTCTCTGTAGTCTGGTCCTCCTCCTCTCTTCCTCCCTGTAGTCTGGTCCTCCTCCTCTCTTCCTCTCTGTAGTCTGGTCCTCCTCCTCTCTTCCTCTCTGTAGTCTGGTCCTCCTCCTCTCTTCCTCTCTGTAGTCTGGTCCTCCTCCTCTCTTCCTCCCTGTAGTCTGGTCCTCCTCCTCTCTTCCTCCCTGTAGTCTGGTCCTCCTCCTCTCTTCCACTCCCTCTCTCCCCCTCTCTTCCACTCCCCTCTCTCCTCCTCTCTTCCACTCCCCCTCTCCTCCTCTCTTCCACTCCCCCCTCTCCTCCTCTCTTCCACTCCCCCCCTCTCCTCCTCTCTTCCACTCCCCCCTCTCCTCCTCTCTTTCACTCCTCCCGCTCCCCCTATCTTCCACCCCCTCTCTCCTCCTCTCTTCCACTCCCCCTCTCCTCCTCTCTTCCACTCCCTCTCTCCTCCTCTCTTCCACTCCCCTCTCTCCTCCGCTCTTCCACCCCCCTCTCCTCCTCTCTTCCACTCCCCCCTCTCTTCCACTCCCCCCTCTCCTCCTCTCTTCCACCCCCCCCTCTCTTCCACTCCCCTCTCCCCCTCTCTTCCACTCCCCCCTCTCCTCCTCTCTTCCACTCCCCCTCTCCTCCTCTCTTCCACCCCCCTCTCCCCCTCTCCTCCTCTCTTCCACTCCCCCTCTCCTCCTCTCTTCCACTCCCCCCTCTCCTCCTCTCTTCCACTCCCCCCTCTCCTCCTCTCTTCCACTCCTCTCTCCTCCTCCTCTCTTCCACTCCCCCTCTCCCCCTCTCTTCCACTCCCGCCTCTCTTCCACTCCCCCTCTCCCCCTCTCTTCCACTCCCCCCTCTCCTCCTCTCTTCCACTCCCCCTCTCCTCCTCTCTTCCATCCTCTCCTCACTCCCCCCCTCTCCTCCTCTCTTCCACTCCCCCTCTCCTCCTCTCTTCCACTCCACCTCTCCCCTCTCTTCCACTCCCACCTCTCCTCCTCTCTTCCACTCCCACCTCTCCTCCTCTCTTCCACTCTCCCCTCTCCACTCCTCTCCTCCTCTCTTCCACTCCCCCTCCTCCCCTCTCCTCCTCTCTTCCACTCCCCCTCCTCTCCACTCCCCCTCTCTCCTCTCTTCCACTCCCCCTCTCCTCCTCTCTTTCCACTCCCCCTCTCCTCCTCTCTTCCACTCCCCCTCTCCTCCTCTCTTCCACTCCCCCTCTCCTCCTCTCTTCACTCCCCCTCTCCTCCTCTCTTCCACTCCCCCCTCTCCTACTCTCTTTCCACTCCCCCCTCTCCTCCTCTCTTCCACTCCTCTCTCTCCTCCTCTCTTCCAGTCCCCCTCTCCTCCTCTCTTCCACTCCCCCTCTTCTTTTACTCATTAGAACAAGGCCTGAGTAATTCAGGTCATCCAAACTTGAAAGATTGCAAATTAACAAAACATGATGTTATTTGTTGTTCTCAAAAGGTCATATCACAAAGTATCTCTGATGCTGTCGTCGGCATATGTTTTCATGTAGATTTATTTATAGAAAGAAATCTCACCTAAGTGAGAGAGAAAAATCTCAACTGTACATTTTCCTCTTCTCCTGTAGCTAATTGTCTTCTTTAAAAAGTTTACAGTTTGATCAAATGCTCTGTAGAAGACAGGGCATCACTCCAAGATCTCTCCCTACGTTCAGGCTATCAACTTTTTTGAACACGGGATTTCGACAGACAAACCGTTTCTGTTGCTTCCTCTTACTGGGGCTCTGCCAGCCATAAGTGCTCAGAGACTCTGCTCAGTTGCCATATTGATGGATGTGTGAAAAGTTGTGTGTTTCAGGCAGCACGCGTAGGTGGAGGTTCACAGACACCTGTTTGTCTTCATTTAGCTGTGTTTCTACCTTGGGAGCAGGGAGATGGAAGAGTAGAACAAACTGAACTTCTTATCAGCTTCATAGCGTCCTCTCATCTCCTCTCCCCTCCTCCCTTCTCCTCTCCTCTCCTCTCCCCTCCCCTCCCTTCCTCTCCTCTCCTCTCCTCTCCTCTCCTCTCCTCTCCTCTCCTCTCCTCTCCTCTCCTCTCCTCTCCTCTCCGCTCTGCTCCTCCCTTCTCCTCTCCTCTCCTCTCCTCTCCTTTCCCCTCCTCTCCTTTCCCCTCCCCTCCCCTCCTCTCCTTTCCGCTCCGCTCCTCTCCTCTCCTCTCACCTCCTCTCCTCTCCAATCACCTCCTCTCCTCTCCTCTCACCTCCTCTCCTCTCCACTCCTCTCCTTTCCGCTCCTCTCACCTCCTCTCACCTCCTTTCCGCTCCTCTCCTCTCCTCTCACCTCCTCTCACCTCCTTTCCGCTCCGCTCCTCTCCTCTCCTCTCACCTCCTCTCCTCTCCTTTCCGCTCCACTCCTTTCCGCTCCTCTCACCTCCTCTCCTCTCCTCCTCTCACCTCCTCTCCTCTCCTTTCCGCTCCTCTCCTCTCACCTCTTCTCCTTTCGCTCCTCTCAGCTCCACTCCTTCCTCTGAGTCCTCTCCCCTCCTCTCCTTTCCTTCCCTTTCCTTTCCTCTTCCCCTCTCCTCCACCCCACAATCTCCTCTCTCCTCCTCTCCTCTCCCCCTCTCCACAAACTCCTCTTCTCTCTCCTCCTCATCTCTCTTCTCTCCTCTCCTCTCTCATCTCTCGTCTGTTCTCTGATCTAAAGAAACTACTAGTGCATCAAGGGAGTTGTCTTCATCCTAAAAGCTTTCCTTACAGAGGCCTTGCAAGCTGAACTCACCCCGGATTAAAAGGGGGGAAGAAATATGAATAAAACATTATTAAGAAATATATTCAATATATATATATATTTAAATCCATTTAATAAGTAATTATGCATTAATAACATTGATAGGGTCTATAAGATGTGACGTCCGCACGTCCGCATGTGACAGCCGCATGGCACGTAGTCATCACATAATATAAAGTTAACGACACGTGTATCCATCTATTTAAAGGTAAAAATAAAAATAAAAAAGATTGGATAAATGTTAATTACTTGAATGTAATACTGTTCTCGTTGGGGCCGATTCCAACCCAAGTTAATTACTTGAATGTAATACTGTTCTCGTTGGGGCCGATTCCAACCCAAGTTAATTACTTGAATGTAATACTGTTCTCGTTGGGGCCGATTCCAACCCAAGTTAATTACTTGAATGTAATACTGTTCTCGTTGGGGCCGATTCCAACCCAAGTTAATTACTTGAATGTAATACTGTTCTCGTTGGGGCCGATTCCAACCCAAGTTAATTACTTGAATGTAATACTGTTCTCGTTGGGGCCGATTCCAACCCAAGTTAATTACTTGAATGTAATACTGTTCTCGTTGGGGCCGATTCCAACCCAAGTTAATTACTTGAATCTAATACTGTTCTCGTTGGGGCCGATTCCAACCCAAGTTAATTACTTGAATGTAATACTGTTCTCGTTGGGGCCGATTCCAACCCAAGTTAATTACTTGAATCTAATACTGTTCTCGTTGGGGCCGATTCCAACCCAAGTTAACCTCTACCGTCGAGCAATCCCGTATCCAGGAGCGTAACCATAGCCTCAAGCTCATTACCATAACGCAACGTTTCCTATTCATGAAAATCGCAAATGAAATGAAATAAATACATTGAAACACAAGCTTAGCCTTTTGTTAACAACACTGTCATCTCAGATTTTCAAAATATGCTTTAACCAAAGCTACACAAGCATTTGTGTAAGAGTATTGATAGCTAGCATAGCATTAAGCCTAGCATTCAGCTGGCAACATTTTCACAAAAACAAGAAAAACATTCAAATAAAATTATTTACCTTTGAAGAACTTCGGATGTTTTCAATGACGAGACTCTCAGTTAGAAAGAAAATGTTAATTTTTTCCAAAAAGATTATTTGTGTAAGAGAAATAGCTCGTTTTGCTCGTTTTGTTCATCACGTTTGGCTAAGAAAAAAAAACGAAAATGCAGTCACTTACAACGCCAAACTTTTTTCCAAATTAGCTCCATAATATCGACAGAAACAAACGTTGTTTAGAATCAATCCTCAAGGTGTTTTTCACATATCTATTCGATGATAAATCATTCGTGGCAGTTGGGTTTCTCCTCAGTAGCAAACGCAAAAGTACTGCAGCTGGAGATTACGCAATAATTGCGACGGAGGACACCAAGCGACCACCTGGTGAATGTAGTCTCTTAGGGTCAATCTTCCAATGATATGCCTACAAATACGTCACAATGCTTCCGACACCTTGGGGAAAACGTGGAAAAGGTAAGCTGACTCCTAGCTCCTCCACAGCCATATAAGGAGTCATTGGCATGAGGCGGTTTTAAAAAATGCGGCACTTCCTGATTGTATTTTTATCTGGTTTTTTTCTGTAACATCAGTTCTGTGGCACTCACAGACAATATCTTTGCAGTTTTGGAAACGTCAGAGTGTTTTCTTTCCAAAGCTGTCAATTATATGCATAGTCGAGCATCTTTTCATGACAAAATATCTTGTTTAAAACGGAAATGTTTTTCATCCAAAAATTAAAAGAGCGCCCCCTATATCGAAGAAGTTAATTACTTGAATGTAATACTGTTCTCGTTGGGTTCGATTCCAACCCAAGTTAAGCTGGAATGGAATTGTGTTTTTATCCCCTTTTCTTGACGCGTAATTCTGACATTGAACTGAATCATTGAACTGAAGCATTGAGCTGAAGCAATGAACTGAAGCATTGAGCTGAAGCATTGAACTGAAGCATTGAGCTGAAGCATTGAACTGAAGCATTGAACTGAAGCAATGAACTGAAGCATTGAACTGAAGCATTGAACTGAAGCATTGAACTGAAGCATTGAACTGAAGCAATGAACTGAAGCATGGTAATAGCCTGCTATTCACCCCGCCATTAGTTTGGGCTGGAGATCTAAGAAATTAAGGTCTATCTACAGATACACAGCCGTATTCTGACATCGACTTCATTACCTCGTAATTCCACGACCAGTAAAACCATGAATGAGGTCTAGTGAACCTGCCGGTTCCAAGTGGAACAACATCGACTTTCTTTTTTTTCGTATAGAAATAACAGCATTCTCCATGCACTGTAAATTACACATGGATAAGAGCTATTGATAAGAGCTATTGATAAGAGATAGTGATAAGAGATATTGATAATATATATTGATAATAGATATTGATAAGAGATATTGATAAGATATATTCATAAGAGATATTGATAAGAGATATTGATAGCGGATATTGATAAAGGATATTGCTAGGAGATATTGATAAGAGCTATTGATAACAGCTATTAATAAGAGCTATTGATAACAGCTATTGATTAGAGCTATTAATAAGAACTATTGATAACAGCTTTTAATAAGAGCTATTGATAACAGCTATTGATAAAATATATTGATAACAGCTATTAATAAGAGCTATTGATAACAGCTATTAATAACAGCTATTAATAAGAGCTATTGATAACAGCTATTAATAAGAGCTATTGATAACAGCTATTGATAAGAGCTATTGATAACAGCTATTAATAAGAGCTATTGATAACAGCTATTAATAAGAGCTAGATGAGTAATCCTGTCTGTGTAGTTGTTTAACTTGATTTCCTATGTCTGTGTAGTTGTTCCTGAAGATATTGGATCATATAAGGCCATAGTATGACACGTTGTGAAGTCATTTGGGGCGTGTGACCTATTGAATCGCTATGGCAACACGTAGCAGGTTAAACCTATTTTCAATGACGGCCTAGGAACAGTGGGTTAACTGCCTGTTCAGGGGCAGAACGACAGATTTGTACCTTGTCAGCTCGGGGATTCGAACTTGCAACCTTTCGGTTACTAGTCCAACACTCTAACCACTAGGCTACCCTCCCGCCCCTCCACTCTAACCACTAGGCTACCCTCCCTCCCCTCCACTCTAACCACTAGGCTACCCTGCCGTCCCTACACTCTAACCACTAGGCTACCCTGCCACCCCTACACTCTAACCACTAGGCTACCCTGCCGCCTCTACACTCTAACCACTAGGCTACCCTGCCGCCTCTACACTCTAACCACTAGGCTACCTGCAGCCTCTACTCTCTAACCACTAGGCTACCCTGCCGCCCCTACTCTCTAACCACTAGGCTACCCTGCCGCCCCTACTCTCTAACCACTAGGCTACCTGCCGCCTCTACACTCTAACCACTAGGCTACCTGCCGCCTCTACACTCTAACCACTAGGCTACCTGCCTCCCCTACACTCTAACCACTAGGCTACCCGCCTCCCCTACACTCTAACCACTAGGCTACCTGCAGCCTCCACTCTCTAACCACTAGGCTACCTGCCTCCCCTACACTCTAACCACTAGGCTACCCGCCTCCCCTACACTCTAACCACTAGGCTACCTGCAGCCTCCACTCTCTAACCACTAGGCTACCCGCCTCCCCTACACTCTAACCACTAGGCTACCCGCCTCCCCTACACTATAACCACTAGGCTACCCACCTCCCCTACACTCTAACCACTAGGCTACCTGCAGCCTCCACTCTCTAACCACTAGGCTACCTGCCTCCCCTACACTCTATCCACTAGGCTACCCGCCTCCCCTACACTCTAACCACTAGGCTACCTGCAGCCTCCACTCTCTAACCACTAGGCTACCTGCCTTCCCTACTCTCTAACCACTAGGCTACCCGCCTCCCCTACACTCTAACCACTAGACTACCTGCCACCTCTACACTCTAACCACTAGGCCACCCTGCCGCCCGATTTACAGGACTACTGTTCAAACCTTATTACTTTATTCAACCTTCATATATTTCATGGTTTGAAAATGACAACGTTCAGGATGAATCAAACTACTTTTGTTGGTGGCAGCATCATGCTGTGGGGATGTTTTTCATTAGCAGGGAGACTAGTCAGGATCGAGGGAAGTTAAACGGAGCAAAGTACAGAGAGATCCTTAATGAAAACCTGCTCCAGATCGCTCAGGACCTCAGACTGGGGTGAAGGTTCACCTTCCAACAGGATAACGACCCTAAGCACACAGCCAAGACAACGCAGGACTGACTGTCCTTGAGTGACCCAGCCAGAGCCCGGACTTGAACTCGATCTAACATCTCTGGAGAGACCTGAAAATAGCTGTGCAGCGACTCTCCCGATACAACCTGACAGAGTTTGAGAAGATCTGCAGAGAAGAATGGGAGAAACTCCCCAAATACAGGTGTACCAAGCTTGTAGCGTCATACCCAAGAAGACTGTATGTGCTGCCCAAGGTGCTTCAACAAAGTACTGAGTAAAGGGTCTGAATACTTATGTCAATGTAATATTTTCGTTTAAAATGTTTAATAAATTAGCAAAAATGTCAAAAAAACCAGGGGTCTGAATACTTTCCGAATGCACTGTAGTGGATTCAACTCTCTAGAGACAGCAGGAGTGGTGGAGATATTCTGAATGATCGGATATGAAAATCCAACTGACATTTACTCCTGAGGTGCTGACCTGATGCACCCTCTACAACCACTGTGATTATTATTATATGACCATGCTGGTCATTTATGAACATTTGAACATCTTGACCATGTTCTGTTATAATCTCCACCCGGCACAGCCAGAAGAGGACTGGTCACCCCACATAGCCTGGTTCCTCTCTAGGTTTCTTCCTAGGTATTGGCCTTTCTAGGGAGTTTTTCCTAGCAACCGTGCTTCTACACCTGCATTGCTTGCTGTTTGGGGTTTTAGGCTGGGTTTCTGTACAGCACTTTGAGATATCAGCTGATGTACGAAGGGCTATATAAATACATTTTATTTGATTTGATTGGGCCGGGATAAAGGGAAGAAAGATAAAATCAGTAGCAGCAGCATCAAAAACCGGATCAAAACCGGGTCAAAACCGGGTCAAAACCCGGGTCAAAACCGGGTCAAAAACCAGGTCAAAACCGGGTCAAAAACCGGATCAAAACCAGGTCAAAACCGGGTCAAAACCGGGTCAAAACCGGGTCAAAAATGGATTACAGTTTACAAAGACACAAGACGAATGAGCAGCAAGCCTTCATACCAATATATCCTGAATACGATCCTGTCAAATTCTGTTTACCTCTTCTCTTCTCCTCTTCGTCTACAGATGGATATCCCGGCGCTAATCGTGCTTCTCCTCCACTGTGCCTTGTCTCAGTTCCAGGATCTGGCTGTCTGACTCCAGGAGGAGATGTGTTTCTGAGACCTGATTCAGTATGACGGGGGCTGTATTGGTGTCTACACACACACACACACACACACACACACACACACACACACACACACACACACACACACACACACACACACACACACACACACACACACACATGCACATACGCACGCACACACACACACACACACACACACACACACACACGCACATACGCACATACACACATACGCACACACACAAACGCACGCACACACACATACGCACACACACACACATACGCACACACGCACACACACACGCACATAAGCACACACACACACACATAAGCACGCACGTTCTGCTGGGCCTAATATAGTGTATAAGAGGACAGGCTGGGCCTAATATAGTGTATAAGAGGTCAGGCTGGGCCTAATATAGTGTATAAGAGGTCAGGCTGGGCCTAATATAGTGTATAAGAGGACAGGCTGGGCCTAATATAGTGTATAAGAGGTCAGTCTGGGCCTAATATAGTGTATAAGAGGTCAGGCTGGGCCTAATATAGTGTATAAGAGGACAGGCTGGGCCTAATATAGTGTATAAGAGGTCAGTCTGGGCCTAATATAGTGTATAAGAGGTCAGGCTGGGCCTAATATAGTGTATAAGAGGTCAGACTGGGCCTAATATAGTGTATAAGAGGTCAGGCTGGGCCTAATATAGTGTATAAGAGGTTTGTCTGGGCCTAATATAGTGTATAAGAGGTCAGTCTGGGCCTAATATAGTGTATAAGAGGTCAGTCTGGGCCTAATATAGTGTATAAGAGGACAGGCTGGGCCTAATATAGTGTATAAGAGGTCAGGCTGGGCCTAATACAGTGTATAAGAGGTCAGACTGGGCCTAATATAGTGTATAAGAGGTCAGGCTGGGCCTAATATAGTGTATAAGAGGTCAGGCTGGTCCTAATATAGTGTATAAGAGGTCAGTCTGGGCCTAATATAGTGTATAAGAGGTCAGGCTGGGCCTAATATAGTGTATAAGAGGTCAGACTGGGCCTAATATAGTGTATAAGAGGTCAGTCTGGGCCTAATATAGTGTATAAGAGGTCAGTCTGGGCCTAATATAGTCTATAAGAGGTCAGTCTGGGCCTAATATAGTGTATAAGAGGTCAGTCTGGGCCTAATATAGTGTATAAGAGGTCAGTCTGGGCCTAATATAGTGTATAAGAGGTCAGGCTGGGCCTAATATAGTGTATAAGAGGTCAGACTGGGCCTAATATAGTGTATAAGAGGTCAGTCTGGGCCTAATATAGTGTATAAGAGGTCAGTCTGGGCCGAATATAGTGTATAAGAGGTCAGTCTGGGCCTAATATAGTGTATAAGAGGTCAGACTGGGCCTAATATAGTGTATAAGAGGTCAGGCTGGGCCAAATATAGTGTATAAGAGGTCAGTCTGGGCCTAATATAGTGTATAAGAGGTCAGTCTGGGCCTAATATAGTGTATTAGAAGTCAGTCTGGGCCTAATATAGTGTATAAGAGGTCAGTCTGGGCCTAATATAGTGTATAAGAGGTCAGTCTGGGCCTAATATAGTGTATAAGAGGTCAGTCTGGGCCTAATATAGTGTATAAGAGGACAGGCTGGGCCTAATATAGTGTATAAGAGGTCAGACTGGGCCTAATATAGTGTATAAGAGGTCAGTCTGGGCCTAATATAGTGTATAAGAGGTCAGTCTGGGCCGAATATAGTGTATAAGAGGTCAGTCTGGGCCTAATATAGTGTATAAGAGGTCAGACTGGGCCTAATATAGTGTATAAGAGGTCAGGCTGGGCCAAATATAGTGTATAAGAGGTCAGTCTGGGCCTAATATAGTGTATAAGAGGTCAGTCTGGGCCTAATATAGTGTATTAGAGGTCAGTCTGGGCCTAATATAGTGTATAAGAGGTCAGTCTGGGCCTAATATAGTGTATAAGAGGTCAGTCTGGGCCTAATATAGTGTATAAGAGGTCAGTCTGGGCCTAATATAGTGTATAAGAGGACAGGCTGGGCCTAATATAGTGTATAAGAGGTCAGACTGGGCCTAATATAGTGTATAAGAGGTCAGGCTGGACCCCTCCCTCCCTCCCTCCCTCCCTCCCTCCCTCCCTCCCTCCCTCCCTCCCTCCCTCCCTCCCTCCCTCCCTCCCTCCCTCCCTCCCTCCCTCCCTCCCTCCCTCCCTCCCTCCCTCCCTCCCTCCTTCCCTAACTCCTCCCTCCTTTAGACCAGGGCTCATAGGTCTATTCCCTATAATATAGTGCACTACTTTAGGGCTCATAGGTCTATTCCCTATAATATAGTGTTCTACTTTAGGGCTCATAGGTCTATTCCCTATAATATAGTGTTCTACTTTAGGGCTCATAGGTCTATTCCCTATAATATAGTGCACTACTTTAGGGCTCATAGGTCTATTTATTATAATATAGTGCACTACTTTAGACCAGGGCTCATAGGTCTATTCCCTACAATATAGTGCACTACTTTAGGGCTCATAGGTCTCTGGTCAAGACTAGTGTACTATGTATGGGATAGTGTTCCATTTGGATGCACACTTGCCATTTGGGGAGATGAAATGTGTGAATCTGAGTCATCCGTTCCACACTGTGTTCTCCCTCCAGTCAAACAGGGAAAATCACTGGGCGTTGGGTTGAGGGTGTCTAATTTGTTTTCTATTTTCTCACAGTCTTTTTTTTGCTGTTGTTGACCAGAATAGTTCAGAACGTGTAACAGTGCAGAGCAGCGGGGGGGTGGGGGGGTGGAGGGGGGGAATCTGTGTATCTGAGAGGGAATACCCTTGACTTGAGTCTCTTATTAACCGTGATGTATTTTGTTAAGAGTTTAAATCTGACTATTAGGTTACCTCACATGACGAGAGATGACAGTCCTCTCCTTGCTCTCACACAGTCTCAGGATCCTTCCCGAATAGCAACATAGTCCCTACATAGTGCACTCTGCCCTTGAGGAGTGGGATACCATTTGGGTTAACCTGAGACCTCCAGGAGGTCCTGAACTTTCAGCCCCTTCCAACGATCCTACTCTAACAGTGTTTGACATGAAACATTAAAACAACACATGGCACAACTCTCGTACGAAGCAGAGTTGACTGTGTTGCACCGGTGTACGCATATAGCTTGAACCCCTCTTTGTGTGACGCTGATCTGCGTTGTCATGGACCTAATGGCGGAAGGTTGATGTAGAATTCTAAGAGACATGTTCAAAAAAGCCATCTAAGACATCTCTGCCTGATACCTGGGTTAACACAGCTCACAGAGACTAGACCACCTGGGTTAACACAGCTCACCGAGACTAGACCACCTGGGTTAACACAGCTCACAGAGACTAGACCACCTGGGTTAACACAGCTCACAGAGACTAGACCACCTGGGTTAACACAGCTCACAGAGACTAGACCACCTGGGTTAACACAGCTCACAGAGACTAGACCACCTGGGTTAACACAGCTCACAGAGACTAGACCACCTGGGTTAACACAGCTCACAGAGACTAGACCACCTGGGTTAACACAGCTCACAGAGACTAGACCACCTGGGTTAACACAGCTCACAGAGACTAGACCACCTGGGTTAACACAGCTCACAGAGACTAGACCACCTGGGTTAACACAGCTCACAGAGACTAGAGGGACATGGCAGTATTAACGACCACCTGGGTTAACACAGCTCACAGAGACTAGAGGGACATGGCAGTATTAACTACCACCTGGGTTAACACAACTCACAGAGACTAGAGGGACATGGCAGTATTAATGACCACCTGGGTTAACACAGCTCACAGAGACTAGAGGGACATGGCAGTATTAACTACCACCTGGGTTAACACAGCTCACAGAGACTAGAGGGACATGGCAGTATTAACGACCACCTGGGTTAACACAGCTCACAGAGACTAGAGGGACATGGCAGTATTAACTACCACCTGGGTTAACACAGCTCACAGAGACTAGAGGGACATGGCAGTATTAACTACCACCTGGGTTAACACAGCTCACAGAGACTAGAGGGACATGGCAGTATTAACTACCACCTGGGTTAACACAGCTCACAGAGACTAGAGGGACGTGGTAGTATTAACTACCACCTGGGTTAACACAGCTCACAGAGACTCTAGGGACGTGGTAGTACCCTACAGTCACTCCCCTACAGTCACTCCCCTACAGTCACTCCCATACAGAACACAACTAAGCGTTGCGATGGGTCACTGAAGCAAAAAAGGAATTTGTCTACTGATCAGACAATGCACTGTAGGGGAGAGTGGAGGAATTTGTCTACTGATCAGACAATGCACTGTAGGGGAGAGTGGAGGAATTTGTCTACTGATCAGACAATGCACTGTAGGGGAGAGTGGAGGAATTTGTCTACTGATCAGACAATGCACTGTAGGGGAGAGTGGAGGAATTTGTCTACTGATCAGACAATGCACTGTAGGGGAGAGTGGAGGAATTTGTCTACTGATCAGACAATGCACTGTAGGGGAGAGTGGAGGAATTTGAGCCAAAGGGGTAAGTATTTGTTTTTTTAGGAAACACAAAATGTATAATTTGACTAAATATTTAGAAAGAGGTCATCTCTTTGAGCCTGTGAAGGAAGAAACCACATGGAAAAAGTGGTAAGTAATGTCTAAAAAAACAGATTTTCACCAAGTCATGTGCATTTTTTGTGTTAGAGGTTTCATGATGCTTGTATCTCAAAGAAAATAGATTCTTTTAAGATTGTTCTATCCATCAGTCGGGGTCTTTATAAGCATCAATACGAGGCCCAAAACCTAACATGACAGTGCATCCTTGTAGCTGTGTGAGCTAATATAGTCAAAATGTTTGCTTTGGGATAAATTGAGCCAACGGTTGAGCAAACTGAAGTGTTTCCTTCCCAGGAATAAGGCATTATCACAGGGATACGAGGTAACAACAGCGCCTGGCTAAGTGTTTCCTTCCCAGGCATTATCACTGGGATACGAGGTAACAACAGGGCCTGGCTAAGTGTTTCCTTCCCAGGAATAAGGCATTATCACTGGGATACGAGGTAACAACAGGGCCTGGCTAAGTGTTTCCTTCCCAGGCATTATCTCTGGGATACGAGGTAACAACGGGGCCTGGCTAAGTGTTTCCTTCCTAGGCATTATCACAGGGATACGAGGTAACAACAGGGCCTGGCTAAGTGTTTCCTTCCCAGGCATTATCTCTGGGATACGAGGTAACAACAGGGCCTGGCTAAGTGTTTCCTTCCCTAGGCATTATCACTGGGATACGTGGTAACAACAGGGCCTGGCTAAGTGTTTTCTTCCCAGGAATAAGGCATTATCACTGGGATACGAGGTAACAACAGGGCCTGGCTAAGTGTTTTCTTCCTAGGCATTATCACTGGGATACGAGGTAACAACAGGGCCTGGCTAAGTGTTTTTTTTCCCAGGAATAAGGCATTATCACTGGGATACAAGGTAACAACAGGGCCTGGCTAAGTGTTTTCTTCCTAGGCATTATCACTGGGATACAAGGTAACAACAGGGCCTGGCTAAGTGTTTCCTTCCCAGGCATTATCTCTGGGATACGAGGTAAGAACAGGGCCTGGCTAAGTGTTTTCTTCCCAGGCATTATCACTGGGATACAAGGTAACAACAGGGCCTGGCTAAGTGTTTCCTTCCCAGGCATTATCTCTGGGATACGAGGTAACAACAGGGCCTGGCTAAGTGTTTTCTTCCCAGGCATTATCACTGGGATACGAGGTAACAACAGGGCCTGGCTAAGTGTTTTCTTCCCAGGCATTATCACTGGGATACAAGGTAACAACAGGGCCTGGCTAAGTGTTTTCTTCCCAGGAATAAGGCATTATCACTGGGATACGAGGTAACAACAGGGCCTGGCTAAGTGTTTCTTTCCCAGGCATTATCACTGGGATATGAGGTAACAACAGGGCCTGGCTAAGTGTTTCCTTCCCAGGCATTATCACTTGGATACGAGGTAACAACAGGGCCTGGCTAAGTGTTTCCTTCCCAGGCATTATCACTGGGATACGAGGTAACAACAGGGCCTGGCTAAGTGTTTCCTTCCCAGGCATTATCACTGTGATACGAGGTAACAACAGGGCCTGGCTAAGTGTTTCCTTCCCAGGCATTATCACTGTGATACGAGGTAACAACAGGGCCTGGCTAAGTGTTTTCTTCCCAGGCATTATCACTGTGATACGAGGTAACAACAGGGCCTGGCTAAGTGTTTTCTTCCCAGGCATTATCACTGTGATACGAGGTAACAACAGGGCCTGGCTAAGTGTTTCCTTCCCAGGCATTATCACTGTGATACGAGGTAACAACAGGGCCTGGCTAAGTGTTTTCTTCCCAGGAATAAGGCATTATCACTGGGATACGAGGTAACAACAGGGCCTGGCTAAGTGTTTCCTTCCCAGGCATTATCACTGGGATACGAGGTAACAACAGGGCCTGGCTAAGTGTTTCCTTCCCAGGCATTATCACTGGGATACGAGGTAACAACAGGGCCTGGCTAAGTGTTTCCTTCCCAGGCATTATCACTGGGATACGAGGTAACAACAGGGCCTGGCTAAGTGTTTCCTTCCCAGGCATTATCACTGGGATATGAGGTAACAACAGGGCCTGGCTAAGTGTTTCCTTCCCAGGCATTATCACTGGGATATGAGGTAACAACAGGGCCTGGCTAAGTGTTTCCTTCCCAGGCATTATCACTGGGATACGAGGTAACAACAGGTCCTGGCTAAGTGTTTCCTTCCCAGGCATTATCACTGGGATACAAGGTAACAACAGGGCCTGGCTAAGTGTTTCCTTCCCAGGCATTATCACTGGGATACGAGGTAACAACAGGGCCTGGCTTTGTTGTTCGGCAGAAGTCACGTGACTCTTGAGCTACGGTTCAGAGGACTTCCTGAATGACTAAAACGACATGAAAACATTAGGCAGAGGCATTCAACCATTACCATGGAGTCAGGCTGTAGTGCTTTCATTTAAGTGTAAGTGTACTGTAAATATTTGTCAGTTGAGCTTGAGTTCAAGTACCTAAGCTACAGAAAGGCATTGGTTGAGCTAGATGGATCGTGACTGATCAAATACATGGTAAATACAGTGAGTGTTTTTGTGTGTTTGTTAGACCTCAGGTTAAGTAGAATTATAGAGAATTGACGAAGCCTCAGGGGCTCTGTGCGCACACGCACACGCACGCACGCACGCACGCACGCACGCACGCACACACACACACACACACACACACACACACACACACACACACACACACACACACACACACACACACACACACAGTCCATGTTGACCACAGATCTATAAACTCCTGGGATCCACAACAACTGTCCCTCTCACCCATGGACCCTCCTCTTCATCACTCTGTCCCTCTCACCCATGGACCCTCCTCTTCATCACTCTGGAAACACTATCACATCCATCTACTTCCTGTTTTCTTTTTTTTTGGGGGGGGGGTGTTTTTTCTAATTTTGTAATATATTTCTTTGTATTATCTTCCCCTAACCCCTACCACCCCTCCCACAATAAAATCACATTTTATTGGTCACATACACGTGTTTAGCAGATGTTATTGCGGGTGCAGGGAAATAACTGTATTATTGGAGTCAACCAATGGACAACGATGCTTAGGCTTCTACTTCCAGCTTATACATACTATTGTCACGGCTTCCACTGAAGGTGGCTCCTCTTCCTGTTCGGGCGGCGTTCGGCGGTCTACTAGCTGCCACCGACAGTGGCTCCTCTTCCTGTTCGGGCGGCGCACGGCGGTCTACTAGCTGCCACCGACAGTGGCTCCTCTTCCTGTTCGGGGCGGCGCACGGCGGTCTACTAGCTGCCACCGACAGTGGCTCCTCTTCCTGTTCGGGCGGCGCTCGGCGGTCTACTAGCTGCCACCGACAGTGGCTCCTCTTCCTGTTCGGGCGGCGCACGGCGGTCTACTAGCTGCCACCGACAGTGGCTCCTCTTCCTGTTCGGGCGGCGCACGGCGGTCTACTAGCTGCTACCGACAGTGGCTCCTCTTCCTGTTCGGGCGGCGTTCGGCGGTCTACTAGCTGCCACCGACAGTGGCTCCTCTTCCTGTTCGGGCGGCGCACGGCGGTCTACTAGCTGCCACCGACAGTAACTCCTCTTCCTGTTCGGGCAGCGCTCGCCGGTCTACTAGCTGCCACCGACAGTGGCTCCTCTTCCTGTTCGGGCGGCGCACGGCGGTCTACTAGCTGCCACCAATCCTTTTTCCTTTTCTTTTGGTAATGTCTGTTTTGTGTTTCACCTGGTTTCATTTAGGTTAATTAGGGGGGGGGGGGGGGGGGTATTTATATCGACATTTCCTTTGGGGTTTTGTGTTTCACCTGGTTTCATTTAGGTTAATCAGTTCATGTTGAACAGGTGGTTTTTCCCTGGACTGTGTCTGAGTGGGGTTTCGTGGCTACTGCTGTAGTCCGGTGATTTATATATGATTTACTATATACATTCTATACTACATACATACCATACATTGCTATACTATATACATCCATATTATACTATATACAAACACACTATACTATATACATTCTATGGTATACTATATACATACTATAGTATACTTTGCTATACTATATACATACTATAGTATACTATATGCATTGTATACTATATAATATATATTCTACACTATATTCATACTATACTATATACATTCTCTATTATACAATATACACTACCGGTCAAATATTTTAGAACACCTACTCATTCAAGGGTTAATTTATTATCTTTATTTTTAAAGAATAGTGAAGACATCAAAACTATGAAATAACACATATGGAATCATGTAGTAACCAAACATATATATTTTATATCTGAGATTCTTCAAAGTAGCCACCCATTGCCTTGATGACATCTTTGCACACTCTTGGCATTCTCTCAACCAGCTTCACCTGGAATGCTTTTCCAACAGTCTTGAAGGAGGTCCCACATATTCTGAGCACTTGTTGGCGGATTTTCACTCTTCACTCTGAAGTCCAACTCATCCCAAATCATCTCAATTTGGTTGATTTGGTCAATGCAAATAGTCCCGGTAGCCAAGTGATTAACTGCTCAGCAGTTCAGCATTTTGGTCCCAGGCTTGGCGCTCCGGGTATCGTTTACAGTGCGGAAGCAGAGAGAACAGTCTGTGACTTGTGTGGGAGGAGTGTTTGACAATTCTAAGGGCCTTCCTTTGATTAATAGTGCATCTATTTATCTGAAACCCACAGCATGATTGATTCAGAGTTGCTTTGCTTTCCTAAGTGTGTTGTGTACGTGAAGATCACTTAGTCCTGTGTTTTTAGTATTCCCCCTCAACAACAGTTTAGACATTTGTGTTTAGACATTTATGTGATCTAACTGCCCCACAATCCAAAGTAGTAATTATTAACTACATTTAACTTTGAATATATGTACCTGCTTTGCTTGAAATAGTAAAGTAAAACGGGTTAAACTTCTTCCACTACCACACATATATATGTTGAAATAGTAAAGTAAAACGGGTTAAACTTCTTCCACTACCACACATATATATGTTGAAATAGTAAAGTAAAACGGGTTAAACTTCTTCCACTACCACACATATATATGTTGAAATAGTAAAGTAAAACGGGTTAAACTTCTTCCACTACCACACACATATATATGTTAAATCGTTAAAGCAAGTCCCACCAATTGTACTTCATTTACAAATACCATTTAGTTCAGATATACATAAACATATACACACACTACATTAAGTTCAGGTTATCCATCTTAGATTCCTATACCTAAGGGTAGAGATTCCTGTAGTCAACAACTGTTTATTTAAACTGCACATGGTCTGTTATAAGATGAATCCTTTGTAAGAAGACCTCACCTAGCAAATGACTTTTTAAAGTTAATGATTACATCATAAGAAGGTGTGGACATGATGAGACTACATGCAGTGTGCTGCTCTGTGAATGTACGTAGAGACAGAGACAGAGACAGACAGAGAGAGAGACAGAGCAACAGAGAGAGATAGAGAGAGAGAGAGACAGAGACAGAGAGCGGCAGAGACAGAGACAGAGAGACAGAGAGCGGCAGAGACAGAGAGAGAGAGAAACCGAGACAGAGACCGAGACAGACAGAGAGCGAGACAGAGACAGAGAGAGCGAGACAGAGAGAGAGACAGCGAGAATGAGAGAGAGCGAGAGAGAGAAGGAAATTCAATTAAATAACGGTGTTAGTAATATTTGTTTATCCCAGTCAAGGCTGATTTAGCTCCTGGGAGACAGCGAGAGACAGAGAGAAGTGTCACCAGATGTTGTAAACCTCTCTGCCCCCACAGGGTCCACCAACATAATCTGTGTTTGTGTGTGCTGTGATGGGGCCAGGAAACAAGTGTTCATTAACTCAGCTGAAGCTCGATGAGGCAAAAAACTCCTCTCCCCTCTCTTCTGTTCCCCTCCCCTCCCTCCTCCCCTCTCCTCTCCTCTCCTCTCCTCTCCTCTCCTCTCCTCTCCTCTCCTCTCCTCTCCTCTCCTCTCCTCTCCTCTCCTCTCCTCTCCTCTCCTCTCCTCTCCTCTCCTCTCCTCTCCTCTCCTCTCCTCTCCTCTCCTCCTCCTCTCCTCTCCTCTCCTTCTCCTCTCTCTCCTCCTCTCTCTCCTCTCCCTCTTCTCTCTCTTCCTCTCTTCCATCTCCTCTGTTCTCCTCCCATCTCCTCTCCCCTCTCCTCCCATCTCCTCTCCTCTCCTCTCCTCTTCTGTCTTCCCCTCCCATCTCCTCTCCTCTCCTCTGTTCCCCTCCCCTCTCCTCCCTCTCCTCTCCTCTCCTCTCCTCTCTCTTCCTCTCCTCTCCTCTCCTCTCCTCTCCTCTCCTCTCCTCTCCTCTCCTCTCCTCTCCTCTCCTCTCCTCTCCTCTCCTCTCCTCTCCTCTCCTCTCCTCTCCTCTCCTCTCCTCTCCTCTCTCTTCTGTTCCCCTCTCCATCTCCTCTCCTCTCCTCATCCTCTCCTCTCCTCTCCCTCCTCCTCTCCTCCTCTCTCCTCCTCCTCTCCTCTCCTCTCCTCTCCTCTCCTCTCCTCTCCTCTCTCTCCTCTCCTCTCCTCTCCTCTCCTCTCCTCTCCTCTCCTCTCCTCTCCTCTCCTCTCCTCTCCTCTCCTCTCCTCTCCTCTCCTCTCCTCTCCTCTCCTCTCCTCTCCTCTCCTCTCCTCTCCTCTCCTCTCCTCTCCTCTCCTCTCCTCTCCTCTCCTCTCCTCTCCTCTCCTCTCCTCTCCTCTCCCTCTCCTCTCTCTTCTGTCCCTCCCATCTCCTCTCCTCTCCTCTCCTCTCCTCTCCTCTCCTCTCCTCTCCTCTCCTCTCCTCTCCTCTCCTCTCCTCTCCTCTCCTCTCCTCTCCTCTCCTCTCCTCTCCTCTCCTCTCCTCTCCTCTCCTCTCCTCTCCTCTACTCTCCTCTACTCTACTCTACTCTCCTCTACTCTACTCTCCTTTCCTCCCCCCCTCGCCTCTCTCCTCTCCTCTCCTCACCCCTTCGCCTCTCTCCTCTCCTCTCCTCTCCTCCCTTGCCCTTTCCTCTCCTCCCCTATCCTCTTTTCCCTTCTCCTCTCCCCTCTCTATTCAGACTCCTTGACTTTTTCCACATTTTGTTACGTTACAGATTTTTTTAATGGATTAAATAAAATCAACAATTTACACACAATAGCCTGTAATAAGAAAGCAACAACAGGTTTTTAGAAATGTTTGCAAATTCTGAAAAAATTTAAAACAAAAATACCTTATTTACATAAGAATTAAGACCCTTTGAAATGAAACTTGAAACTGAGCTCAGGTGCATCCTGTTTCCATCTATCATCCTTGAGATGTTTCTACAACTTGATTGGAGTCCAACTGTGGTCAATTCAAAAGATTGGACATGATTTTGAAAGGCACACACCTGTGTATATAAGTTCCCACATTTGAGAGTGCATGTCAGTGCAACGGTTGTCTTGGGTGGAAGAAGGATTGGACCAAAACGCAGCGTGGTAAGTGTCCATATTGATTTTAATTAAAGAAAGCACTGACCACTGGAACAAAATAATAAACGTAAAATATACAAAACCGAACCGGTACCGTGTGGCCCAAACACTCACACGGAAACAAACACCCACAACCCAAAACAGTACCGTGTGGCCCAAACACTCACACGGAAACAAACACCCACAAACCAAAACCGAACCGGTACCGTGTGGCCCAAACACTCACACGGAAACAAACACCCACAAACCAAAAGTGAAACCCAGGCTACCTAAGTATGATTCTCAATAAGAGACAACTAACGACACCTACCTCTGATTGAGAACCATACTAGGCCGAACACAAAAACCAACATAGAAAAACAAACATAGACTGCCCACCCAACTCACGTCCTGACCATACTAAAACACAGAATAAAATAACTAAACTAAACAAAACTATGGTCAGAACGTGACAATCAGAGCAAAAATCAAGCCTACAGAATTGTCCATAGAGTTCCGAGACAGGATTGTGTTAAGTCACAGATCTGGGGAAGGCTACCAAAAAATGTCTGCAGCATTGAAGGTCCCCAAGAACACAGTGGCCTCCATCATTCTTAAATGGAAGACATTTGGAACCAGTAATACTCTTCCTAGAGCTGGTCGCCCGGCCAAACTGAGCAATCGGGAGAGAAGGGCCTTGGTCAGGGAGGTGACCAAGAACCCGATGGTCACTCTGACGTTCTTCTGTGGAGATGGGAGAACCTTCCAAAAGGACAACCATCTCTGCAGAACTCCACCAATAAGGTGGAATGGCCAGACGGAAGCCACTCCTCAAAAGATGCATTGTATAACAGACCATGTGCAGTTTAAATAAACAGTTGTTGACTACAGGAATCTCTACCCTTAGGTATAGGAATCTAAGATGGATAACCTGAACTTAATGTAGTGTGTGTATATGTTTATGTATATCTGAACTAAATGGTATTTGTAAATGAAGTACAATTGGTGGGACTTGCTTTAACGATTTAACATATATATGTGTGGTAGTGGAAGAAGTTTAACACGTTTTACTTTACTATTTCAACATATATATGTGTGGTAGTGGAAGAAGTTTAACCCGTTTTACTTTACTATTTCAAGCAAAGCAGGTACATATATTCAAAGTTAAATGTAGTTAATAATTACTACTTTGGATTGTGGGGCAGTTAGATCACATAAATGTCTAAACACAAATGTCTAAACTGTTGTTGAGGGGGAATACTAAAAACACAGGACTAAGTGATCTTCACGTACACAACACACTTAGGAAAGCAAAGCAACTCTGAATCAATCATGCTGTGGGTTTCAGATAAATAGATGCACTATTAATCAAAGGAAGGCCCTTAGAATTGTCAAACACTCCTCCCACACAAGTCACAGACTGTTCTCTCTGCTTCCGCACTGTAAACGATACCCGGAGCGCCAAGCCTGGGACCAAAATGCTGAACTGCTGAGCAGTTAATCACTTGGCTACCGGGACTATTTGCATTGACCAAATCAACCAAATTGAGATGATTTGGGATGAGTTGGACTTCAGAGTGAAGAGTGAAAATCCGCCAACAAGTGCTCAGAATATGTGGGACCTCCTTCAAGACTGTTGGAAAAGCATTCCAGGTGAAGCTGGTTGAGAGAATGCCAAGAGTGTGCAAAGATGTCATCAAGGTAATGGGTGGCTACTTTGAAGAATCTCAGATATAAAATATATATGTTTGGTTACTACATGATTCCAAATGTGTTATTTCATAGTTTTGATGTCTTCACTATTCTTTAAAAATAAAGATAATAAATTAACCCTTGAATGAGTAGGTGTTCTAAAATATTTGACCGGTAGTGTATATTGTATAATAGAGAATGTATATAGTATAGTATGAATATAGTGTAGAATATATATTATATAGTATACAATGCATATAGTATACTATAGTATGTATATAGTATAGCAAAGTATACTATAGTATGTATATAGTATACCATAGAATGTATATAGTATAGTGTGTTTGTATATAGTATAATATGGATGTATATAGTATAGCAATGTATGGTATGTATGTAGTATAGTATAGAATGTATATAGTAAATCATATATAAATCACCGGACTACAGCAGTAGCCACGAAACCCCACTCAGACACAGTCCAGGGAAAATCCACCTGTTCAACATGAACTGATTAACCTAAATGAAACCAGGTGAAACACAAAACCCCAAAGGAAATGTCGATATAAATACCCCCCCCCCCCTAATTAACCTAAATGAAACCAGGTGAAACACAAAACAGACATTACCAAAAGAAAAGGAAAAAGGATCGGTGGCAGCTAGTAGACCGCCGTGCGCCGCCCGAACAGGAAGAGGAGCCACTGTCGGTGGCAGCTAGTAGACCGGCGAGCGCCGCCCGAACAGGAAGAGGAGCCACTGTCGGTGGCAGCTAGTAGACCGGCGAGCGCCGCCCGAACAGGAAGAGGACCCACTGTCGGTGGCAGCTAGTAGACCGGCGACGACGACCGCCGAGCGCCGCCCGAACAGGGAGAGGAGCCACTGTCGGTGGCAGCTAGTAGACCGCCGTGCGCCGCCCGAACAGGAAGAGGAGCCACTGTCGGTGGCAGCTAGTAGACCGCCGTGCGCCGCCCGAACAGGAGCCACTGTCGGTGGCAGCTAGTAGACCGCCGTGCGCCGCCCGAACAGGAAGAGGAGCCACTGTCGGTGGCAGCTAGTAGACCGCCGAACGCCGCCCGAACAGGAAGAGGAGCCACTGTCGGTGGCAGCTAGTAGACCGCCGTGCGCCGCCCGAACAGGAAGAGGAGCCACTGTCGGTGGCAGCTAGTAGACCGGCGACGACGACCGCCGAGCGCCGCCCGAACAGGGAGAGGAGCCACTGTCGGTGGCAGCTAGTAGACCGCCGTGCGCCGCCCGAACAGGAAGAGGAGCCACTGTCGGTGGCAGCTAGTAGACCGCCGTGCGCCGCCCGAACAGGAAGAGGAGCCACTGTCGGTGGCAGCTAGTAGACCGCCGAACGCCGCCCGAACAGGAAGAGGAGCCACTGTCGGTGGCAGCTAGTAGACCGGCGACGACGACCGCCGAGCGCCGCCCGAACAGGGAGAGGAGCCACTGTCGGTGGCAGCTAGTAGACCGCCGTGCGCCGCCCGAACAGGAAGAGGAGCCACTGTCGGTGGCAGCTAGTAGACCGCCGTGCGCCGCCCGAACAGGAAGAGGAGCCACTGTCGGTGGCAGCTAGTAGACCGCCGTGCACCGCCCGAACAGGAAGAGGAGCCACTGTCGGTGGCAGCTAATAGACCGCCGTGCGCCGCCCGAACAGGAAGAGGAGCCACCTTCAGTGGAAGCCGTGACAATAGTATGTATAAGCTGGAAGTAGAAGCCTAAGCATCGTTGTCCATTGGTTGACTCCAATAATACAGTTATTTCCCTGCACCCGCAATAACATCTGCTAAACACGTGTATGTGACCAATAAAATGTGCTTTTATTATGGGGTTAGGGGAAGATAATACAAAGAAATATATTACAAAATTAGAAAAAACACCCCCCCCCCAAAAAAAAGAAAACAGGAAGTAGATGGATGTGATAGTGTTTCCAGAGTGATGAAGAGGAGGGTCCATGGGTGAGAGGGACAGAGTGATGAAGAGGAGGGTCCATGGGTGAGAGGGACAGTTGTTGTGGATCCCAGGAGTTTATAGATCTGTGGTCAACATGGACTGTGTGTGTGTGTGTGTGTGTGTGTGTGTGTGTGTGTGTGCGTGCGTGCGTGCGTGCGTGCGTGTGTGTGTGTGCGTGTGTGTGTGCGCACAGAGCCCCTGAGGCTTCGTCAATTCTCTATAATTCTACTTAACCTGAGGTCTAACAAACACACAAAAACACTCACTGTATTTACCATGTATTTGATCAGTCACGATCCATCTAGCTCAACCAATGCCTTTCTGTAGCTTAGGTACTTGAACTCAAGCTCAACTGACAAATATTTACAGTACACTTACACTTAAATGAAAGCACTACAGCCTGACTCCATGGTAATGGTTGAATGCCTCTGCCTAATGTTTTCATGTCGTTTTAGTCATTCAGGAAGTCCTCTGAACCGTAGCTCAAGAGTCACGTGACTTCTGCCGAACAACAAAGCCAGGCCCTGTTGTTACCTCGTATCCCAGTGATAATGCCTGGGAAGGAAACACTTAGCCAGGCCCTGTTGTTACCTTGTATCCCAGTGATAATGCCTGGGAAGGAAACACTTAGCCAGGACCTGTTGTTACCTCGTATCCCAGTGATAATGCCTGGGAAGGAAACACTTAGCCAGGCCCTGTTGTTACCTCATATCCCAGTGATAATGCCTGGGAAGGAAACACTTAGCCAGGCCCTGTTGTTACCTCATATCCCAGTGATAATGCCTGGGAAGGAAACACTTAGCCAGGCCCTGTTGTTACCTCGTATCCCAGTGATAATGCCTGGGAAGGAAACACTTAGCCAGGCCCTGTTGTTACCTCGTATCCCAGTGATAATGCCTGGGAAGGAAACACTTAGCCAGGCCCTGTTGTTACCTCGTATCCCAGTGATAATGCCTGGGAAGGAAACACTTAGCCAGGCCCTGTTGTTACCTCGTATCCCAGTGATAATGCCTTATTCCTGGGAAGAAAACACTTAGCCAGGCCCTGTTGTTACCTCGTATCACAGTGATAATGCCTGGGAAGGAAACACTTAGCCAGGCCCTGTTGTTACCTCGTATCACAGTGATAATGCCTGGGAAGAAAACACTTAGCCAGGCCCTGTTGTTACCTCGTATCACAGTGATAATGCCTGGGAAGAAAACACTTAGCCAGGCCCTGTTGTTACCTCGTATCACAGTGATAATGCCTGGGAAGGAAACACTTAGCCAGGCCCTGTTGTTACCTCGTATCACAGTGATAATGCCTGGGAAGGAAACACTTAGCCAGGCCCTGTTGTTACCTCGTATCCCAGTGATAATGCCTGGGAAGGAAACACTTAGCCAGGCCCTGTTGTTACCTCGTATCACAGTGATAATGCCTGGGAAGGAAACACTTAGCCAGGCCCTGTTGTTACCTCGTATCACAGTGATAATGCCTGGGAAGGAAACACTTAGCCAGGCCCTGTTGTTACCTCGTATCACAGTGATAATGCCTGGGAAGAAAACACTTAGCCAGGCCCTGTTTACTATTTAAAGCAAAGCAGGTACATATATTCAAATCAAATTTCAAATCAAATCAAACGTATTTATAAATGCAGGTGTAGAAGCACGGTGGCTAGGAAAAACTCCCTAGAAAGTCCAGAACCTATGAAGAAACCTAGAGAGGAACCAGGCTATGTGGGGTGGCCAGTCCTTTTCTGGCTGTGCTGGGTGGAGATTATAACAGAACATGGCCAAGATGTTCAAATGTTCATAAATGACCAGCATGGTCAAATAATAATAATCACAGTAGTTGTCAAGGGTGCAGCAAGTCGGCACCTCAGGAGTAAATGTCAGTTGGCTTTTCATAGCCGATCATTAAGAGTATCTCTACCACTCCTGCTGTCTCTAGAGAGTTGAAAACAGCAGGTCTGGGACAGGTAGCACGTCCGGTGAACAGGTCAGCGTTCCATAGCCGCAGGCAGAACAGTTGAAACTGGAGCAGCAGCACGGCCTGGTGGACTGGGGACAGCAAGGAGTCATCAGGCCAGGTAGTCCTGAGGCATGGTCCTAGGGCTCAGGTCCTCCGAGAGAGAGAAAGAAAGAGAGAAAGAGAGTGAAAATTAGAACGCATAATTAAATTCCCACAGGACACCAGATAAGACAGGAGAAATACTCCAGATATAACAGACTGACCCTAGCCCCCCGACACATAAACTACTGCAGCATAAATACTGGAGGCCTCAGGAGTATAATCAAAGTCAAATGCAGTTAAATAATTCCTACTTTGGATTGTTGGGCAGTTAGATCACATAAATGTCTAAACTCCAATTGTTGAGGGGGAAAACTAAAAACCGATCTTCACATGGACTACACTCTTAGGAAAGAAAAGCAATTCTGAATTAATCATGCTGTGGGGTTTCAGATAAATAGATGCACTATTTATCAAAGAAAGGTCCTTAAAATGGTCAAACACTCCTCCCACGCAAGTCACAGACTGTTCTCTCTGCTTCCGCACTGAAACGATACCGGAGCGCCAAGTCTGGGACCAAAAGGCTCCTTAACAGCCCCCCCTAACCATAAGACTAACCATAAGACTAACCATAAAACTGCTGAACAGTTAATCACATGAACTATTTATCCCCTCATTTTAGCATTACTTGTGAATTTTGCTCTGACTCTCTCTTGAACAGTCTGTGGACTCTAACCACACACTCACACACACACACATGCATACTGACGCCACACACACACATGCATACTGACGCCACACACTCACACATTCTACATTGACACTTCAACACGCATACACACACACACACGCACACACACACACACACACACACACACACACACACACACACACACACACACACACACACTGACGCCACACACACACCATGCATACATACTGACGCCACACACACATGCATACTGACGCCACACACACACACATGCATCTGACACCACACATACACACATGCATACTGACACCACACACACACACATGCATACATACTGACGCCACACACACATGCATACTGACGCCACACACACATCCATACATACTGACGCCACACACACATGCATACTGACGCCACACACACACACAGTGTGCCTCCAGAAAGTATTCAGACCTCTTGACTTTTCCCACATTTTTCCACAGCCTTATTATAAAATCAATACCCCATAATGACAAAGCATAAACAGGTTTTTAGTCAATTTTGCAAATGTATTATAAAATAAAAAACTAAAATACTGTATTTACAGGTATTCAGACCCTTTGCTATGAGACTCGAAATTGAGCTCAGGTGCATCCTGTTTCCATTGACCATCTTTCTACAACTTGATTGGAGTCCACCTGTGGTAAATTCAATTGATTGGACATGATTTGGAAAGGCACACACCTGTCTGGAAGGAATTTTCCGTAATAGTGGTAGTGACCATTCAACCTCAAAGGCCTGATTGGTGGAGGCCAGAAGGAAGCCAGTCCTCAAAGGCCTGATTGGTGGAGGCCAGAAGGAAGCCACTCCTCAAAGGCCTGATTGGTGGAGGCCAGAAGGAAGCCAGTCCTCAAAGGCCTGATTGGTGGAGGCCAGAAGAAAGCCAGTCCTCAATGGCCTGATTGGTGAAGGCCAGAAGGAAGCCACTCCTCAAAGGCCTGATTGGTGGAGGCCAGAAGGAAGCCAGTCCTCAAAGGCTGATTGGTGGAGGTCAGAAGGAAGCCAGTCCTCAAAGGCTGATTGGTGGAGGCCAGAAGGAAGCCAGTCCTCAAAGGCCTGATTGGTGGAGGCCAGAAGGAAGCCAGTCCTCAAAGGCCTGATTGGTGGAGGCCAGAAGGAAGCCAGTCCTCAAAGGCCTGATTGGTGGAGGCCAGAAGGAAGCCAGTCCTCAAAGGCCTGATTGGTGGAGGCCAGAAGGAAGCCAGTCCTCAAAGGCCTGATTGGTGGAGGCCAGAAGGAAGCCAGTCCTCAAAGGCCTGATTGGTGGAGGCCAGAAGGAAGCCAGTCCTCAAAGGCCTGATTGGTGGAGACCAGAAGGAAGCCAGTCTTCAAAGGCCTGATTGGTGGAGGCCAGAAGGAAGCCAGTCCTCAAAGGCCTGATTGGTGGAGGCCAGAAGGAAGCCAGTCCTCAAAGGCCTGATTGGTGGAGGCCAGAAGGAAGCCAGTCCTCAAAGGCCTGATTGGTGGAGGCCAGAAGGAAGCCAGTCTTCAAAGGCCTGATTGGTGGAGGCCAGAAGGAAGCCAGTCCTCAAAGGCCTGATTGGTGGAGGCCAGAAGGAAGCCAGTCCTCAAAGGCCTGATTGTTGGAGGCCAGAAGGAAGCCAGTCCTCAAAGGCCTGATTGGTGGAGGCCAGAAGGAAGCCAGTCCTCAAAGGCCTGATTGGTGGAGGCCAGAAGAAAGCCAGTCCTCAATAGCCTGATTGGTGAAGGCCAGAAGGAAGCCACTCCTCAAAGGCCTGATTGGTGGAGGCCAGAAGGAAGCCAGTCCTCAAAGGCCTGATTGGTGGAGGCCAGAAGGAAGCCAGTCCTCCTTTTTATTTTTATAGAGGTTAGGTTATCCAGTTTAGCCATCTGGCCTACTCTACGTGACATATGGTGGCAGTGGTGGGACGGCGTACCGCAAATCAGTGAATTCCAACAAGAGAGGTAAAGGAATGCGTACAGGATTGCGTTCTCAGCAACAGCATCAACTGTCAGAAAAGGTACCTGAAGTTGAACCGGGGTGGAATACCATGGAATCGTCTGGTGAAGAAGAGGTCAAGTATGAGAAACTAGGAGCCCGACCGCGGGGCCAAAGACAACCAGAACTGGGTGAGCTGCTGACTGAAGGAGCAGTTGGGGGACCAGAACCACACCCAACCATGGTAACCCTTTTTCAGCAACTTTTCACCTGCCTTGAGAGGAGGGACGAAGACCTCAAGCAGGAGTTACGTGGCCTACGCCAATCTATCCTCACAGCTCCCCACCAGGCGGAACTCGTCAGTGAGAGCCCAAGATTGGGTCTTCCAACACCAGGACGACAAAGGCTCGATGCAGCAGGGACTTCAACTCCACAGCAGGCACCCCAAGCAGTAATGAGGCCAGCACCAGGAGACCAGTCCAGCAGTGTTAACGTCCATCTTCCAGCATTCCTGAGGAAGGAGCCAAAGATACCCTCATACCAGCAGGGGGAGGACATTGAAAACTACCTGCTGAGGTTTGAGCGCATGGCTAAGACGTGGCAGTGGCCTGAGGTAGAGTGGGCCTGCAGGCTTGTCCCATTGCTCACGGGCAAGGCCTTAGAGGCTTACACAGCAATGGATGAGGGGCTGGCCAATGTCCACAAGGGCTTGAAGGAAGCGCTGCTGGTGAAGTTTGACATCTCACCGGAAACCTACCGTCAACGCTTCAGAGCTGCATCAACGCCATCGGGTGAGTCGCCGACAGAGACGTACCACCGCCTCAAGGGTCTCTACCGACGATGGGTTCGACCGGGGGAGAAGACACAGGACGAAATCGGGGAGGTCATCATCCTCGAGCAACTTCTACAAGTTCTACCACACGACATTCGAACCTGGGTCCGAGAGCACGAGCCCAAGGACGGGCTTATGGCGGCCAAGCTTGCACTGCAGTATCTTAATGCACGTAAAGGGGGCCCACCACAACCTGCAGCTCCCGCTCCAAGGAGTCTCAGAGACACAAGGGACATCAGAAACGCCAGAGATGGTGGAGGTAACTCTGGGGGTTATGTGTCTGGGAGGGAGGTAAGGGATCATGCAGTTCGCTCTGAAGGGAGGGGTCTGACCTGTTTTTACTGCCGGCTGCAGGGGCACAAAGCTTCAATGTGTCCGCTACGTAAATCCAAGCTCTCAGGTTACTGTTATGTACCCAGAGAGGGGGATGGTGTTCAGAATACACAGACTCGGGAAGGGTCATGCTTGGTACCTGTAAAAGTGAATGGTAAAAGTCTTACTGCAATGATTGACACCGGCAGTTCCCTGTCATTGATCAGAAAAGGTAATGTACCTGTTAATGACATTGATTATGGTCATCAGACACTGATCCAATGTGTCCATGGTGACCAGTCACAGCAGCCCACAGCTGAGCTCACAGTTGAGATTCAGGGTCAGAAATACCTCCTCAAAGTTGGGGTAATGGAGAAGCTACCTTTTGAGATGATTTTGGGGAGGGATGTGCCTGTACTCTCTGATCTGTTGGGAAGTGTGGGGGGTCAGCTATATGAGTAGTCAGTTTGCCAGTCTGATGTTCAGATGGCATGTTCAGTTGTCACTCGTGCCCAGGCCAAAGCTGGTTTACAACCTCTGCCTGACTTGTGTGATAGTCTGTGCGAGGGGGGAACCAAAGGGCCCAGAAAGTCACGCCGCCAGCGGCGTCTTGAGAAGTATGTGGGAACCCCTGTACCTGTTGCTGATGTGTCTGGGTTAGAGGTGCAATGGGATGTTCCACAAAATGTTGCTACACTGCAGAAGTCTGACGCAACCTTGAAATGTTTGTTTGACAAGGCCTTAGCTGGGGACAGTCAATCTTCATGTGAGGGGATTTACACAGTAGACAACCACATACTCTACCTTGGGTCAGAGGCAGATAGCAGGAAGTTGGTGGTGCCATCTACCTGTAGACCACTTGTTCTCAACCTTGCACATACAGTTCCATGGGCAGGCCATCTAGGGCAACATAAGACCTATCTCACACCTACACACTCACACACACACACACATGCATACGGACGCCACACACACACATGCATACTGACGCCACACACACACACATGCATACTGACACCACACACACACACACACATGCATACATACTGACGCCACACACACACATGCATACTGACGCCACACACACACGCATACTGACGCCACACACACACACATGCATACTGACACCACACACACACACACACATGCATACATACTGACGCCACACACACATGCATACTGACGCCACACACACACACACAGTGTGCCTCCAGAAAGTATTCAGACCTCTTGACTTTTTCCACATTTTTCCACAGCCTTATTATAAAATCAATACCCCATAATGACAAAGCATAAACAGGTTTTTAGTCAATTTTGCAAATGTATTATAAAATAAAAAACTAAAATACTGTATTTACAGGTATTCAGACCCTTTGCTATGAGACTCGAAATTGAGCTCAGGTGCATCCTGTTTCCATTGATCATCCTTGAGATCTTTCTACAACTTGATTGGAGTCCACCTGTGGTAAATTCAATTGATTGGACATGATTTGGCAAGGCACACACCTGTCTGGAAGGAATTTTCCGTAATAGTGTTAGTGACCATTCAACCTCAAAGGCCTGATTGGTGGAGGCCAGAAGGAAGCCAGTCCTCAAAGACCTGATTGGTGGAGGCCAGAAGGATGCCAGTCCTCAAAGGCCTGATTGGTGGAGGCCAGAAGGAAGCCACTCCTCAAAGGCCTGATTGGTGGAGGCCAGAAGGAAGCCAGTCCTCAAAGGCCTGATTGGTGGAGGCCAGAAGAAAGCCAGTCCTCAATGGCCTGATTGGTGAAGGCCAGAAGGAAGCCACTCCTCAAAGGCCTGATTGGTGGAGGCCAGAAGGAAGCCAGTCCTCAAAGGCCTGATTGGTGGAGGCCAGAAGGAAGTCAGTCCTCAAAGGCCTGATTGGTGGAGGCCAGAAGGAAGCCAGTCCTCAAAGGCCTGATTGGTGGAGGCCAGAAGGAAGCCAGTCCTCAAAGGATGTATCTTATAACAGACAGTATTAAAGTAGAGTTAGTGTCTGGTTATAGTTATAGTAGTGGTAGTGACTGGTTATAGTTATAGTAGTGGTAGTGTCTGGTTATAATTATAGTAGTGGTAGTGACTGGTTATAGTTATAGTAGTGGTAGTGACTGGTTATAGTTATAGTAGTGGTAATGACTGGTTATAGTTATAGTAGTGGTAATGACTGGTTATAGTTATAGTAGTGGTAGTGACTGGTTATAGTTATAGTAGTGGTAGTGACTGGTTATAGTTATAGTAGTGGTAATGACTGGTTGTAGTTATAGTAGTGACTGGTTATAGTAGTGGTAATGACTGGTTATAGTAGTGGTAGTGACTGGTTATAGTAGTGGTAGTGTCTATAGTAGTAGTGGTAGTGACTGGTTATAGTAGTGGTAGTGACTGGTTATAGTAATGGTAGTGACTGGTTATAGTAGTGGTAGTGACTGGTTATAGTAGTGGTAGTGACTGGTTATAGTAGTGGTAGTGACTGGTTATAGTAGTGGTAGTGACTGGTTATAGTAGTGGTAGTGACTGGTTATAGTAGTGGTAGTGACTGGTTATAGTAGTGGTAGTGACTGGTTATAGTTATAGTAATGGTAGTGACTGGTTATAGTTATAGTAGTGGTAGTGACTGGTTATAGTTATAGTAGTGGTAGTGACTGGTTATAGTTATAGTAGTGGTAGTGACTGGTTATAGTAGTGGTAGTGAATGGTTATAGTTATAGTAGTGGTAGTGACTGGTTATAGGTATAGTAGTGGTAGTGACTGGTTATAGGTATAGTAGTGGTAGTGACTGGTTATAGGTATAGTAGTGGTAGTGACTGGTTATAGGTATTATAGTGGTAGTGACTGGTTATAGTTATAGTAGTGGTAGTGACTGGTTATAGTAATAGTAGTGGTAGTGACTGGTTATAGTTATAGTAGTGGTAGTGACTGGTTATAGTTATAGTAGTGGTAGTGACTGGTTATAGTTATAGTAGTGGTAGTGACTGGTTATAGTAGTGGTAGTGTCTGGTTATAGTTATAGTAGTGGTAGTGACTGGTTATAGTTATAGTAGTGGTAGTGACTGGTTATAGTTATAGTAGTGGTAGTGACTGGTTATAGTTATAGTAGTGGTAGTGACTGGTTATAGTTATAGTAATGGTAGTGACTGGTTATAGTAGTAATGGTAGTGACTGGTCATAGTTATAGTAGTGGTAGTGACTGGTTATAGTAGTGGTAGTGAATGGTTATTGTTATAGTAGTGGAAGTGACTGGTTATAGTTATAGTAGTGGTAGTGACTGGTTATAGTTATAGTAGTGGTAGTGACTGGTTATAGTTATAGTAATGGTAGTGACTGGTTATAGTTATAGTAGTAATGGTAGTGACTGGTCATAGTTATAGTAGTGGTAGTGTCTGGTTATAGTAGTGGTAGTGTCTGGTTATAGTTATAGTAGTGGTAGTGACTGGTTATAGTTATAGTAGTGGTAGTGACTGGTTATAGTTATAGTAGTGGTAGTGACTGGTTATAGTTATAGTAGTGGTAGTGACTGGTTATAGTAGTGGTAGTGAATGGTTATAGTTATAGTAGTGGTAGTGACTGGTTATAGGTATAGTAGTGGTAGTGACTGGTTATAGGTATAGTAGTGGTAGTGACTGGTTATAGGTATAGTAGTGGTAGTGACTGGTTATAGGTATTATAGTGGTAGTGACTGGTTATAGTTATAGTAGTGGTAGTGACTGGTTATAGTAATAGTAGTGGTAGTGACTGGTTATAGTTATAGTAGTGGTAGTGACTGGTTATAGTTATAGTAGTGGTAGTGACTGGTTATAGTTATAGTAGTGGTAGTGACTGGTTATAGTAGTGGTAGTGTCTGGTTATAGTTATAGTAGTGGTAGTGACTGGTTATAGTTATAGTAGTGGTAGTGACTGGTTATAGTTATAGTAGTGGTAGTGACTGGTTATAGTTATAGTAGTGGTAGTGACTGGTTATAGTTATAGTAATGGTAGTGACTGGTTATAGTAGTAATGGTAGTGACTGGTCATAGTTATAGTAGTGGTAGTGACTGGTTATAGTAGTGGTAGTGAATGGTTATTGTTATAGTAGTGGAAGTGACTGGTTATAGTTATAGTAGTGGTAGTGACTGGTTATAGTTATAGTAGTGGTAGTGACTGGTTATAGTTATAGTAATGGTAGTGACTGGTTATAGTTATAGTAGTAATGGTAGTGACTGGTCATAGTTATAGTAGTGGTAGTGTCTGGTTATAGTAGTGGTAGTGTCTGGTTATAGTTATAGTAGTGGTAGTGACTGGTTATAGTTATAGTAGTGGTAGTGACTGGTTATAGTTATAGTAGTGGTAGTGACTGGTTATAGTTATAGTAGTGGTAGTGACTGGTTATAGTTATAGTAGTGGTAGTGACTGGTTATAGTTATAGTAGTGGTAGTGACTGGTTATAGTAATGGTAGTGACTGGTTATAGTTATAGTAGTGGTAGTGTCTGGTTATAGTTATAGTAGTGGTAGTGACTGGTTATAGTTATAGTAGTGGTAGTGAATGGTTATAGTTATAGTGGTGGTAGTGAATGGTTATATTTATAGTAGTGGTAGTGACTGGTTATAGTTATAGTAATGGTAGTGACTGGTTATAGTTATAGTAGTGGTAGTGACTGGTTATAGTTATAGTAATGGTAGTGACTGGTTATAGTTATAGTAGTAATGGTAGTGACCGGTCGTAGTTATAGTAGTGGTAATGACTGGTTATAGTTATAGTAGTGGTAATGACTGGTTATAGTTATAGTAGTGGTAGTGAATGGTTATAGTAGTGGTAGTGAATGGTTATAGTAGTGGTAGTGAATGGTTATAGTTATAGTAGTGGTAGTGACTGGTTATAGTAATGGTAGTGAATGGTTATAGTTATAGTAGTGGTAGTGACTGGTTATAGTTATAGTAGTGGTAGTGACTGGTTATAGTTATAGTAGTGGTAGTGACTGGTTATAGTTATAGTAGTAATGGTAGTGACTGGTCATAGTTATAGTAGTGGTAGTGACTGGTTATAGTAGTGGTAGTGAATGGTTATTGTTATAGTAGTGGAAGTGACTGGTTATAGTTATAGTAGTGGTAGTGATTGGTTATAGTTATAGTAGTGGTAGTGACTGGTTATAGTTATAGTAGTAATGGTAGTGACTGGTCATAGTTATAGTAGTGGTAGTGTCTGGTTATGGTAGTGGTAGTGTCTGGTTATAGTTATAGTAATGGTAGTGACTGGTTATAGTTATAGTAGTGGTAGTGACTGGTTATAGTTATAGTAGTGGTAGTGACTGGTTATAGTTATAGTAGTAATGGTATTGTCTGGTTATAGTAGTGGTCGTGTCTTGTTATAGTAGTGGTAGTGTCTGGTCATAGTTATAGTAGTGGTAGTGACTGGTTATAGTTATAGTAATGGTAGTGACTGGTTATAGTTATAGTAGTGGTAGTGACTGGTTATAGTTATAGTAGTGGTACTGATTGGTTATAGTTATAGTAGTGGTAGTGACCGGTTATAGTAGTGGTAGTGACTTGTTATAGTTATAGTAGTGGTAGTGACTGGTTGTAGTAGTGGTAGTGAATGGTTATAGTTACAGTAGTGGTAGTGACTGGTTATCGTTATAGTAGTGGTAGTGTTTGGTTATAGTTATAGTAGTGGTAGTGACTGGTTATAGTAGTGGGTAGTGACTGGTTATAGTAGTGGTAGTGGTAGTGACTGGTTATAGTAGTGGTAGTGACTGGTTATAGTAGTGGTAGTGACTGGTTATAGTAGTGGTAGTGACTGGTTATAGTAGTGGTAGTGACTGGTTATAGTAGTGGTAGTGACTGGTTATAGTAGTGGTAGTGACTGGTTATAGTAGTGGTAGTGACTGGTTATTGTTATAGTATGGTAGTGAATGGTTATTGTTATAGTAATGGTAGTGACTGGTTATAGTTATAGTAGTGGTAGTGACTTGTTATAGTTATAGTAGTGGTAGTGACTGGTTATAGGTATAGTAGTGGTAGTGACTGGTTATAGGTATAGTAGTGGTAGTGACTGGTTATAGGTATAGTAGTGGTAGTGACTGGTTATAGTTATAGTAATAGTAGTGGTAGTGACTGTGTTATAGTAATAGTAGTGGTAGTGACTGGTTATAGTAATAGTAGTGGTAGTGACTGGTTATAGTAATAGTAGTGGTAGTGACTGGTTATAGTAATAGTAGTGGTAGTGACTGGTTATAGTTATAGTAGTTGGTAGTGACTGGTTATAGTAGTGTAGTGACTGGTTATAGTTATAGTAGTGGTAGTGACTGGTTATAGTAATGGTAGTGACTGGTTATAGTTATAGTAGTGGTAGTGACTGGTTATAGTTATAGTAGTGGTAGTGACTGGTTATAGTTATAGTAGTGGTAGTGACTGGTTATAGTTATAGTAATGGTAGTGACTGGTTATAGTAGTAATGGTAGTGACTGGTCATAGTTATAGTAGTGGTAGTGACTGGTTATAGTAGTGGTAGTGAATGGTTATTGTTATAGTAGTGGAAGTGACTGGTTATAGTTATAGTAGTGGTAGTGACTGGTTATAGTAGTGGTAGTGACTGGTTATAGTTATAGTAATGGTAGTGACTGGTTATAGTTATAGTAGTAATGGTAGTGACTGGTTATAGTTATAGTAGTAATGGTAGTGACTGGTCATAGTTATAGTAGTGGTAGTGACTGGTTATAGTAGTGTAGTGAATGGTTATAGTTATAGAAGTGGTAGTGACTGGTTATAGTTATAGTAGTGGTAGTGACTGGTTATAGTTATAGTAGTGGTAGTGACTGGTTATAGTTATAGTAGTGGTAGTGACTGGTTATAGTTATAGTAATGGTAGTGACTGGTTATAGTTATAGTAGTAATGGTAGTGACTGGTCATAGTTATAGTAGTGGTAGTGTCTGGTTATAGTAGTGGTAGTGTCTGGTTATAGTTATAGTAGTGGTAGTGACTGGTTATAGTTATAGTAGTGGTAGTGACTGGTTATAGTTATAGTAGTGGTAGTGACTGGTTATAGTAGTGGTAGTGACTGGTTATAGTTATAGTAGTGGTAGTGACTGGTTATAGAGGTGGTAGTGTCTGGTTATAGTTATAGTAGTGGTAGTGACTGGTTATAGTTATAGTAGTGGTAGTGACTGGTTATAGTTATAGAGGTGGTAGTGACTGGTTATAGTAATGGTAGTGACTGGTTATAGTAGTGGTAGTGACTGGTTATAGTAGTGGTAGTGACTGGTTATAGTAGTGGTAGTGACTGGTTATAGTAGTGGTAGTGACTGGTTATAGTAGTGGTAGTGACTGGTTATAGTAGTGGTAGTGACTGGTTATAGTAGTGGGTAGTGACTGGTTATAGTAGTGGTAGTGACTGGTTATAGTAAGTGGTAGTGACTGGTTATAGTAGTGGTAGTGACTGGTGATAGTAGTTGGTAGTGAATGGTTATTGTTATAGTAATGGTAGTGACTGGTTATAGTTATAGTAGTGGTAGTGACTGGTTATAGTTATAGTAGTAATGGTAGTGACTGGTCATAGTTATAGTATGGTAGTGACTGGTTATAGTAGTGGTAGTGAATGGTTATGGTTATAGTAGTGGTAGTGAATGGTTATGGTTATAGTAGTGGTAGTGAATGGTTATAGTTATAGTAGTGTAGTGACTGGTTATAGTTATAGAAGTGGTAGTGACTGGTTTCAGTAATAGTAGTGGTAGTGACTGGTTACAGTAATAGTAGTGGTAGTGTCTGGTTACAGTAATAGTAGTGGTAGTGGACTGGTTATAGTTATAGTAGTGGTAGTGACTGGTTATAGTTATAGTAGTGGTAGTGACTGGTTGTAGTAGTGGTAGTGAATGGTTATAGTTATAGTAGTGGTAGTGACTGGTTGTAGTTATAGTAATGGTAGTGACTGGTCATAGTTATGGTAGTGGTAGTGACTGGTTATAGTAGTGGTAGTGAATGGTTATTGTTATAGTAGTGGAAGTGAGTGGTTATAGTAGTAATGGTAGTGACTGGTTGTAGTAGTGTCGTGAATGGTTGTAGTTATAGTAGTGGTAGTGACTGGTTATAGTTATAGTAGTGGTAGTGACTGGTTATAGTTATAGTAGTGGTAGTGACTGGTTATATTAGTGGTAGTGAATGGTTATAGTAATGGTAGTGACTGGTTATAGTTATAGTAGTGGTAGTGACTGGTTATAGTTATAGTAATGGTAGTGACTGGTTATAGTTATAGTAGTAATGGTAGTGACTGGTCATAGTTATAGTAGTAATGGTAGTGTCTGGTTATATGTAGTGGTAGTGTCTGGTTATAGTTATAGTAGTGGTAGTGACTGTTTATAGTTATAGTAGTGGTAGTGACTGGTTATAGTTATAGTAGTAATGGTAGTGTCTGGTTATAGTAGTGGTAGTGTCTTGTTATACTAGTGGTAGTGTCTGGTTATAGTTATAGTAGTGGTAGTGACTGGTTATAGTAGTGGTAGTGACTGGTTATAGTTATAGTAGTAATGGTAGTGTCTGGTTATAGTAGTGGTAGTGTCCTTGTTATAGTAGTGGTAGTGTCTGGTTATAGTTATAGTAGTGGTAGTGACTGGTTATAGTAGTGGTAGTGACTGGTTATAGTTATAGTAATGGTAGTGACCGGTTATAGTTATAGTAGTGGTAGTGAATGGTTATAGTTATAGAAGTGGTAGTGACTGGTTACAGTAATAGTAGTGGTAGTGACTGGTTATAGTTATAGTAGTGGTAGTGACTGGTTATAGTTATAGTAGTGGTAGTGACTGGTTATGTTATAGTAGTGGTAGTGACTGGTTATAGTTATAGTAGTGGTAGTGACTGTTATAGTTATAGTAGTGGTACTGACTGGTTATAGTTATAGTAGTGGTACTGACTGGTTATAGTTATAGTAGTGGTACTGACTGGTTATAGTTATAGTAGTGGTACTGACTGGTTATAGTAATGGTAGTGACTGGTTATAGTTATAGTAGTGGTAGTGACTGGTTGTAGTAGTGGTAGTGAATGGTTATAGTTATAGTAGTGTAGTGACTGGTTGTAGTTATAGTACTGGTAGTGTCTGGTTATAGTTATAGTAGTGGTAGTAACTGGTTATAGTAGTGGTAGTGACTGGTTATAGTTATTGTAGTGGTAGTGACTGGTTATAGTAGTGGTAGTGACTGGTTATAGTTATAGTAGTGGTAGTGACTGGTTATAGTTATAGTAGTGGTAGTGACTGGTTATAGTTATAGTAGTAGTAGTGACTGGTTATAGTTATAGTAATGGTAGTGACTGGTTATAGTTATAGTAGTGGTAGTGACTGGTTATAGAGGTGGTAGTGTCTGGTTATAGTTATAGTAGTGGTAGTGACTGGTTATAGAGGTGGTAGTGTCTGGTTATAGTTATAGTAGTGGTAGTGACTGGTTATAGTTATAGTAGTGGTAGTGACTGGTTATAGTAGTGGTAGTGACTGGTTATAGTAGTGGTAGTGACTGGTTATAGTAGTGGTAGTGACTGGTTATAGTAGTGGTAGTGACTGGTTATAGTAATGGTAGTGACTGGTTATAGTAGTGGTAGTGACTGGTTATAGTTATAGGAGTGGTAGTGACTGGTTATAGTTATAGGAGTGGTAGTGACTGGTTATAGTAGTGGTAGTGACTGGTTATAGTAATGGTAGTGACTGGTTATAGTAATGGTAGTGACTGGTTATAGTAGTGGTAGTGACTGGTTAGTTATAGTAGTGGTAGTGACTGGTTATAGTAATAGTAGTGGTAGTGACTGGTTATAGTTATAGTAATGGTAGTGACTGGTTATAGTTATAGTAGTAATGGTAGTGACTGGTCATAGTTATGGTAGTGGTAGTGACTGGTTATAGTAGTGGTAGTGAATGGTTATTGTTATAGTAGTGGAAGTGACTGGTTATAGTTATAGTAGTAATGGTAGTGACTGGTTATAGTTATAGTAGTGGTAGTGACTGGTTATAGTTATAGTAGTGGTAGTGACTGGTTATAGTAGTGGTAGTGACTGGTTATAGTAGTGGTAGTGACTGGTTATAGTAGTGGTGGTGACTGGTTATAGTAGTGGTAGTGACTGGTTATAGTAATGGTAGTGACTGGTTATAGTTATAGTAGTGGTAGTGACTGGTTGTAGTTATAGTAGTGGTAGTGACTGGTTATAGTTATAGTAGTGGTAGTGACTGGTTATAGTATAGTAGTGGTAGTGACTGGTTATAGTTATAGTAGTGGTAGTGACTGGTTATAGTTATAGTAGTGGTAGTGACTGGTTATAGTAGTGGTAGTGACTGGTTATAGTAGTGGTAGTGACTGGTTATAGTAGTGGTAGTGACTGGTTATAGTAGTGGTAGTGACTGGTTATAGTAGTGGTAGTTTCTACATTGGTAATGGTATTGAATGGTTAGAGTTATAGTAATGGTAGTGACTGGTTATAGTCGTGGTAGTGACTGGTTATACAATAGATCTAGCTGGTCTGTCATAATATAATAGAGACAGTAGATCTAGTTGGTCTGTCAAAATATAATAGAGACAGTAGATCTAGTTGGTCTGTCATATTATAATAGAGACAGTAGATCTAGCTGGTCTAACACACTATAATAGAGACAGTAGATCTAGCTGGTCTGTCATAATATAATAGAGACAGTAGATCTAGCTGGTCTGTCATAATATAATAGAGACAGTAGATCTAGCTGGTCTGTCATAATACATATAGAGACAGTAGATCTAGCTGGTCTGTCATAATATAATAGAGACAGTAGATCTAGCTGGTCTGTCATATTATAAAAGAGACAGTAGATCTAGCTGGTCTGTCATATTATAATAGAGACAGTAGATCTAGCTGGTCTGTCATATTATAATAGAGACAGTAGATCTAGCTGGTCTGTCATATTATAATAGAGACAGTAGATCTAGCTGGTCTGTCATAATATAATAGAGACAGTAGATCTAGCTGGTCTGTCATATATAATAGAGACAGTAGATCTAGCTGGTCTGTCATATATAATAGAGACAGTAGATCTAGCTGGTCTGTCATATATAATAGAGACAGTAGATCTAGCTGGTCTGTCATAATATAATAGAGACAGTAGATCTAGCTGGTCTGTCATATTATAATAGAGACAGTAGATCTAGCTGGTCTGTCATATATTATAGAGACAGTAGATCTAGCTGGTCTGTCATAATATAATAGAGACAGTAGATCTAGCTGGTCTGTCATAATATAATAGAGACAGTAGATCTAGCTGGTCTGTCATAATATAATAGAGACAGTAGATCTAGCTGGTCTGTCATAATATAATAGAGACAGTAGATCTAGCTGGTCTGTCATATTATAATAGAGACAGTAGATCTAGCTGGTCTGTCATATTATAATAGAGACAGTAGATCTAGCTGGTCTGTCATATTATAATAGAGACAGTAGATCTAGCTGGTCTGTCATATTATAATAGAGACAGTAGATCTAGCTGGTCTGTCATAATATAATAGAGACAGTAGATCTAGCTGGTCTGTCATAATATAATAGAGACAGTAGATCTAGCTGGTCTGTCATATTATAATAGAGACAGTAGATCTAGCTGGTCTGTCATAATATAATAGAGACAGTAGATCTAGCTGGTCTGTCATATTATAATAGAGACAGTAGATCTAGCTGGTCTGTCATAATATAATAGAGACAGTAGATCTAGCTGGTCTGTCATAATATAATAGAGACAGTAGATCTAGCTGGTCTGTCATAATAATAGAGACAGTAGATCTAGCTGGTCTGTCATAATATAATAGAGACAGTAGATCTAGCTGGTCTGTCATATATAATAGAGACAGTAGATCTAGCTGGTCTGTCATAATATAATAGAGACAGTAGATCTAGCTGGTCTGTCATATTATAATAGAGACAGTAGATCTAGCTGGTCTGTCATATTATAATAGAGACAGTAGATCTAGCTGGTCTGTCATAATATAATAGAGACAGTAGATCTAGCTGGTCTGTCATAATATAATAGAGACAGTAGATCTAGCTGGTCTGTCATATTAAATAGAGACAGTAGATCTAGCTGGTCTGTCATATTATAATAGAGACAGTAGATCTAGCTGGTCTGTCATATTATAATAGAGACAGTAGATCTAGCTGGTCTGTCATAATATAATAGAGACAGTAGATCTAGCTGGTCTGTCATAATATAATAGAGACAGTAGATCTAGCTGGTCTGTCATAATATAATAGAGACAGTAGATCTAGCTGGTCTGTCATAATATAATAGAGACAGTAGATCTAGCTGGTCTGTCATAATATAATAGAGACAGTAGATCTAGCTGGTCTGTCATATTATAATAGAGACAGTAGATCTAGCTGGTCTGTCATAATATAATAGAGACAGTAGATCTAGCTGGTCTGTCATATATAATAGAGACAGTAGATCTAGCTGGTCTGTCATATTATAATAGAGACAGTAGATCTAGCTGGTCTGTCATAATATAATAGAGACAGTAGATCTAGCTGGTCTGTCATAATATAATAGAGACAGTAGATCTAGCTGGTCTGTCATATATAATAGAGACAGTAGATCTAGCTGGTCTGTCATAATATAATAGAGACAGTAGATCTAGCTGGTCTGTCATAATATAATAGAGACAGTAGATCTAGCTGGTCTGTCATAATATAATAGAGACAGTAGATCTAGCTGGTCTGTCATAATATAATAGAGACAGTAGATCTAGCTGGTCTGTCATAATATAATAGAGACAGTAGATCTAGCTGGTCTGTCATATTATAATAGACAGTAGATCTAGCTGGTCTGTCATATTATAATAGAGACAGTAGATCTAGCTGGTGTCATAATATAATAGAGACAGTAGATCTAGCTGGTCTGTCATAATATAATAGAGACAGTAGATCTAGCTGGTCTGTCATAATATAATAGAGACAGTAGATCTAGCTGGTCTGTCATAATATAATAGAGACAGTAGATCTAGCTGGTCTGTCATATATAATAGAGACAGTAGATCTAGCTGGTCTGTCATATTATAATAGAGACAGTAGATCTAGCTGGTCTGTCATAATATAATAGAGACAGTAGATCTAGCTGGTCTGTCATAATATAATAGAGACAGTAGATCTAGCTGGTCTGTCATAATATAATAGAGACAGTAGATCTAGCTGGTCTGTCATAATATAATAGAGACAGTAGATCTAGCTGGTCTGTCATAATATAATAGAGACAGTAGATCTAGCTGGTCTGTCATATATAATAGAGACAGTAGATCTAGCTGGTCTGTCATAATATAATAGAGACAGTAGATCTAGCTGGTCTGTCATAATATAATAGAGACAGTAGATCTAGCTGGTCTGTCATAATATAATAGAGACAGTAGATCTAGCTGGTCTGTCATAATATAATAGAGACAGTAGATCTAGCTGGTCTGTCATAATATAATAGAGACAGTAGATCTAGCTGGTCTGTCATAATATAATAGAGACAGTAGATCTAGCTGGTCTGTCATAATATAATAGAGACAGTAGATCTAGCTGGTCTGTCATATTATAATGAGACAGTAGATCTAGCTGGTCTGTCATAATATAATAGAGACAGTAGATCTAGCTGGTCTGTCATATTATAATAGAGACAGTAGATCTAGCTGGTCTGTCATAATATAATAGAGACAGTAGATCTAGCTGGTCTGTCATAATATAATAGAGACAGTAGATCTAGCTGGTCTGTCATATTATAATAGAGACAGTAGATCTAGCTGGTCTGTCATATTATAATAGAGACAGTAGATCTAGCTGGTCTGTCATATATAATAGAGACAGTAGATCTAGCTGGTCTGTCATATTATAATAGAGACAGTAGATCTAGCTGGTCTGTCATATATAATAGAGACAGTAGATCTAGCTGGTCTGTCAATATAATAGAGACAGTAGATCTAGCTGGTCTGTCATAATATAATAGAGACAGTAGATCTAGCTGGTCTGTCATAATATAATAGAGACAGTAGATCTAGCTGGTCTGTCATAATATAATAGAGACAGTAGATCTAGCTGGTCTGTCATATATAATAGAGACAGTAGATCTAGCTGGTCTGTCATAATATAATAGAGACAGTAGATCTAGCTGGTCTGTCATATTATAATAGAGACAGTAGATCTAGCTGGTCTGTCATATTATATATCAAATCAGATCAAATTTATTTATATAGCCCTTAGTAGATCTAGCTGGTCTGTCAAATATATAAGAGACAGTAGATCTAGCTGGTCTGTCATATATAATAGAGACAGTAGATCTAGCTGGTCTGTCATAATAATAGAGACAGTAGATCTAGCTGGTCTGTCATATTATAATAGAGACAGTAGATCTAGCTGGTCTGTCATAATATAATAGAGACAGTAGATCTAGCTGGTCTGTCATATATAATAGAGACAGTAGATCTAGCTGGTCTGTCATAATATAATAGAGACAGTAGATCTAGCTGGTCTGTCATATTATAATAGAGACAGTAGATCTAGCTGGTCTGTCATAATATAATAGAGACAGTAGATCTAGCTGGTCTGTCATATTATAATAGAGACAGTAGATCTAGCTGGTCTGTCATTATAATAGAGACAGTAGATCTAGCTGGTCTGTCATATATAATAGAGACAGTAGATCTAGCTGGTCTGTCATAATATAATAGAGACAGTAGATCTAGCTGGTCTGTCATAATATAATAGAGACAGTAGATCTAGCTGGTCTGTCATATATAATAGAGACAGTAGATCTAGCTGGTCTGTCATAATAATAGAGACAGTAGATCTAGCTGGTCTGTCATAATATAATAGAGACAGTAGATCTAGCTGGTCTGTCATAATATAATAGAGACAGTAGATCTAGCTGGTCTGTCATAATATAATAGAGACAGTAGATCTAGCTGGTCTGTCATAATATAATAGAGAGACAGTAGATCTAGCTGGTCTGTCATATATAATAGAGACAGTAGATCTAGCTGGTCTGTCATAATTAATAGAGACAGTAGATCTAGCTGGTCTGTCATATATAATAGAGACAGTAGATCTAGCTGGTCTGTCATTATATATAGAGACAGTAGATCTAGCTGGTCTGTCATAATATAATAGAGACAGTAGATCTAGCTGGTCTGTCATATATAATAGAGACAGTAGATCTAGCTGGTCTGTCATAATATAATAGAGACAGTAGATCTAGCTGGTCTGTCATATATAATAGAGACAGTAGATCTAGCTGGTCTGTCATAATATAATAGAGACAGTAGATCTAGCTGGTCTGTCATATATAATAGAGACAGTAGATCTAGCTGGTCTGTCATTTATAATAGAGACAGTAGATCTAGCTGGTCTGTCATATATAATAGAGACAGTAGATCTAGCTGGTCTGTCATATTATAATAGAGACAGTAGATCTAGCTGGTCTGTCATAATATAATAGAGACAGTAGATCTAGCTGGTCTGTCATATTATAATAGAGACAGTAGATCTAGCTGGTCTGTCATATTATAATAGAGACAGTAGATCTAGCTGGTCTGTCATATTAATAGAGACAGTAGATCTAGCTGGTCTGTCATAATATAATAGAGACAGTAGATCTAGCTGGTCTGTCATAATATAATAGAGACAGTAGATCTAGCTGGTCTGTCATAATATAATAGAGACAGTAGATCTAGCTGGTCTGTCATAATATAATAGAGACAGTAGATCTAGCTGGTCTGTCATAATATAATAGAGACAGTAGATCTAGCTGGTCTGTCATAATATAATAGAGACAGTAGATCTAGCTGGTCTGTCAAATTATATAGAGACAGTAGATAGCTGGTCTGTCATATTATAATAGAGACAGTAGATCTAGCTGGTCTGTCATATTATAATAGAGACAGTAGATCTAGCTGGTCTGTCATAATATAATAGAGACAGTAGATCTAGCTGGTCTGTCATAATATAATAGAGACAGTAGATCTAGCTGGTCTGTCATAATATAAGAGGACAGTAGATCTAGCTGGTCTGTCAATATAATAGAGACAGTAGATCTAGCTGGTCTGTCATATTATAATAGAGACAGTAGATCTAGCTGGTCTGTCATAATATAATAGAGACAGTAGATCTAGCTGGTCTGTCATATTATAATAGAGACAGTAGATCTAGCTGGTCTGTCATAATATAATAGAGACAGTAGATCTAGCTGGTCTGTCATATATAATAGAGACAGTAGATCTAGCTGGTCTGTCATAATATAATAGAGACAGTAGATCTAGCTGGTCTGTCATATTATAATAGAGAGGTAGTCTAGCTGGTCTGTCATAATATAATAGAGACAGTAGATCTAGCTGGTCTGTCATATTATATAGAGACAGTAGATCTAGCTGGTCTGTCATAATATAATAGAGACAGTAGATCTAGCTGGTCTGTCATAATATAATAGAGACAGTAGATCTAGCTGGTCTGTCATAATATAATAGAGACAGTAGATCTAGCTGGTCTGTCATATATAATAGAGACAGTAGATCTAGCTGGTCTGTCATAATATAATAGAGACAGTAGATCTAGCTGGTCTGTCATAATATAATAGAGACAGTAGATCTAGCTGGTCTGTCATAATATAATAGAGACAGTAGATCTAGCTGGTCTGTCATAATATAATAGAGACAGTAGATCTAGCTGGTCTGTCATAATATAATAGAGAGACAGTAGATCTAGCTGGTCTGTCATAATATAATAGAGACAGTAGATCTAGCTGGTCTGTCATAATATAATAGAGACAGTAGATCTAGCTGGTCTGTCATATTATAATAGAGACAGTAGATCTAGCTGGTCTGAATTATAATAGAGACAGTAGATCTAGCTGGTCTGTCATATTATAATAGAGACAGTAGATCTAGCTGGTCTGTCATAATATAATAGAGACAGTAGATCTAGCTGGTCTGTCATATTATAATAGAGACAGTAGATCTAGCTTGTCTAAATATAATAGAGACAGTAGATCTAGCTGGTCTGTCATAATATAATAGAGACAGTAGATCTAGCTGGTCTGTCATAATATAATAGAGACAGTAGATATAGCTGGTCTGTCATATTATAATAGAGACAGTAGATCTAGCTGGTCTGTCATATTATAATAGAGACAGTAGATCTAGCTGGTCTGTCATAATATAATAGAGACAGTAGATCTAGCTGGTCTGTCATAATATAATAGAGACAGTAGATCTAGCTGGTCTGTCATATTATAATAGAGACAGTAGATCTAGCTGGTCTGTCATAATATAATAGAGACAGTAGATCTAGCTGGTCTGTCATATTATAATAGAGACATAGATCTAGCTGGTCTGTCATAATATAATAGAGACAGTAGATCTAGCTGGTCTGTCATATTATAATAGAGACAGTAGATCTAGCTGGTCTGTCATAATATAATAGAGACAGTAGATCTAGCTGGTCTGTCATATTATAAGAGACAGTAGATCTAGCTGGTCTGTCAAATATAATAGAGACAGTAGATCTAGCTGGTCTGTCATAATATAATAGAGACAGTAGATCTAGCTGGTCTGTCATAATATAATAGAGACAGTAGATCTAGCTGGTCTGTCATAATAAATAGAGACAGTAGATAGCTGGTCTGTCATAATATAATAGAGACAGTAGATCTAGCTGGTCTGTCATAATATAATAGAGACAGTAGATCTAGCTGGTCTGTCATAATATAATAGAGACAGTAGATCTAGCTGGTCTGTCATAATATAATAGAGACAGTAGATCTAGCTGGTCTGTCATATTATAATAGAGACAGTAGATTAGCTGGTCTGTCATATTATAATAGAGACAGTAGATCTAGCTGGTCTGTCATAATATAATAGAGACAGTAGATCTAGCTGGTCTGTCATAATATAATAGAGACAGTAGATCTAGCTGGTCTGTCATAATATAATAGAGACAGTAGATCTAGCTGGTCTGTCATATTATAATAGAGACAGTAGATCTAGCTGGTCTGTCATAATATAATAGAGACAGTAGATCTAGCTGGTCTGTCATAATATAATAGAGACAGTAGATCTAGCTGGTCTGTCAATTATAATAGAGACAGTAGATCTAGCTGGTCTGTCATAATATAATAGAGACAGTAGATCTAGCTGGTCTGTCATAATATAATAGAGACAGTAGATCTAGCTGGTCTGTCATATATAATACAGTAGATCAGCTGGTTTATATAGCTTAGTAGACAGCTGATATCTCAAGTGTTATAATAAAGACAGTAGATCTAGCTGGTCTGTCATATTATAATAGAGACAGTAGATCTAGCTGGTCTGTCATTATAATAGAGACAGTAGATCTAGCTGGTCTGTCATATATAATAGAGACAGTAGATCTAGCTGGTCTGTCATAATATAATAGAGACAGTAGATCTAGCTGGTCTGTCATATATAATAGAGACGTAGATCTAGCTGGTCTGTCATATTATAATAGAGACAGTAGATCTAGCTGGTCTGTCATATTATAATAGAGACAGTAGATCTAGCTGGTCTGTCATAATATAATAGAGACAGTAGATCTAGCTGGTCTGTCATATTATAATAGAGACAGTAGATCTAGCTGGTCTGTCATAATATAATAGAGACAGTATATCTAGCTGGTCTGTCAAGTTATAATAGAGACAGTAGATCTAGCTGGTCTGTCATAATATAATAGAGACAGTAGATCTAGCTGGTCTGTCATAATATAATAGAGACAGTAGATCTAGCTGTCTGTCATATTATAATAGAGACAGTAGATCTAGCTGGTCTGTCATAATATAATAGAGACAGTAGATCTAGCTGGTCTGTCATAATATAATAGAGACAGTAGATCTAGCTGGTCTGTCATAATATAATAGAGACAGTAGATCTAGCTGGTCTGTCATAATAAATAGAGACAGTAGATCTAGCTGGTCTGTCATAATAATATATAGAGAGACAGTAGATCTAGCTGGTCTGTCATAATATAATAGAGACAGTAGATCTAGCTGGTCTGTCATAATATAATAGAGACAGTAGTAGATCTAGCTGGTCTGTCATAATATAATAGAGACAGTAGATCTAGCTGGTCGTCATATATAATAGAGACAGTAGATCTAGCTGGTCTGTCATAAATAATAGAGACAGTAGATCTAGCTGGTCTGTCATAATATAATAGAGACAGTAGATCTAGCTGGTCTGTCATAATATAATAGAGACAGTAG
>NW_022262571.1:56758-79304 GCF_002021735.2 Oncorhynchus kisutch | reverse complement strand
AGAGAGAGACAGAGACAGAGAGAGATAAGGGTATCTTGATGACAGCTTTGCATAATCTTGGCATTCTCTCAACCAACTTCACCTGGAATGCTTTTCCAAACAGTCTTGAAGGAGTTCCCACATGTGCTGAGCACTTGTTGGCTTGCTTTTCCTTCACTCTGGCGGTCCAACTCATCCCAAACCATCTCAATTGGGTTAGTGTGGGGTGATTGTGGAGACCTGGTCATCTGATGCAAGCACTCCATCTCCCTTCTTGTCAAGTAGCCCTTACACAGCCTGGAGGTGTGTTCTGGGTCATTGTCCTGTGAAAAACAAATGATTGTCCCACTAGCGCAAACCAGACGGGGATGGCGTATCGCTACAGAATGCTGTGGTAGCCATGCTGGTTATAAGTGATTCGAGCGTGTTGGGACTGTAACCGGAAGGTTGCTGGATCGAATCCCCGAGCTGACAAGGTAAAAACCTGTCGTTCTGCCCCCTGAACAAGGCAGTTAACCCCACTGTTCCCCAGGTGCCAAAGACGTGGATGTCAGTTAAGGCTTCTGGAATCAGTTCAATTGCCCTTCGGGGATACGAACAAGGATCTGATTCGGGAAAGTTGTATTCCTGGTCGTAATGCCGCTGCTCTGAAATCCAATCAAGTTCTTCCCGGCTGTATGTAAAGAACACAAAAAAAATGTCTGGCTTAATTATGAAATAACACATAAATAAAAAAATTAAAAAACGAAATACTGCAAAGTTGCCTAGAAGTACGGGGGGCGCCATTTTGTTTGCTTTGATGTCAGAGTGATTAGAGGGACAATAGAGTGCTGAGTAACAGGCAGTTAGCCAGTTTGGTAGGACCATCAGCAGCATCAGAGCTTGGAGGAGAAGCCTAATTACCTTGACTAAAAGGTCACGTGGAATTTGACTGCCTTCATGACTCCTGACTCCTGACTCCTGGCGGTAATACCGTCACCGTAACAACCCTGGTCAGGACTCCTGACTGCCGGTATTACGGTCACTGTAACAACCCTGGTCAGGACTCCTGACTGCCAGTAATACAGTCACTGTAACAACCCTGGTCAGGACTCCTGACTGCCGGTATTACGGTCACTGTAACAACCCTGGTCAGGACTCCTGACTGCCAGTAATACGGTCACCGTAACAACCCTGGTCAGGAGTCCTGACTGCCGGTAATACGGTCACCATAACAACCCTGGTCAGCATGATCGTAAACCCAGGGAGACCTTTCAGAACACCAGCACAGTGGTTACGAATACCATTACCCCAGACCAGTACAGACCAGTACAGACCAGTATACCAGTACCACAGACCAGTACAGACCAGTACAGACCAGTATAACATTAACCCAGACCAGTACAGACCAGTACAGACCAGTAAACCATTACCCCAGACCAGTACAGACTAGTAAACCATTACCCCAGACCAGTACAGACCAGTACAGACCAGTAAACCATTACCCCAGACCAGTACAGACCAGTAAACCATTACCCCAGACCAGTAAAGACCAGTATACCATTTCCACAGACCAGTATACCATTACCGGTATGGGTTGGGTTCATACTTCACCTTTCACCTCCCGAGTGATGAGGCTGCATGTGACCAGTAGGTATGGGGTTGGGTTCATTCTTCACCTTTCACCTCCCGAGTGGGCGCAGCGAGTCTATCGGCACTGTATCTCAGTGCTAAGAGGCGTCACTACAGACAGACTGGTTCGAAACCAGGCTGTAATCACAGTAGTCTAAGGCACTGTATCTCAGTGCTAAGAGGCGTCACTACAGACACCCTGGTTCGAATCCAGGCTGTAATCACAGTAGACTAAGGCACTGCATCTTAGTGCTAAGAGGCGTCACTACAGACACCCTGGTTCGAACCCAGGCTGTATCACAACCCTGCCCGGGATTGAGAGTCCCGTAGTGCCGGCATATAATTGGCCCAGCGTCGTCCGGGGTTCGGCCCGGTGTAGGCCGGGTTTGGCCCAGCGTCGTCCGGGGTTCGGCCCGGTGTAGGCCGGGTTTGGCCCAGCGTCGTCCGGGGTTCGGCCCGGTGTAGGCCGGGTTTGGCCCAGCGTCGTCCGGGGTTCGGCCCGGTGTAGGCCGGGTTTGGCCCAGCGTCGTCCGGGGTTCGGCCCGGGGTAGGCCGGGTTTGGCCCAGCGTCGTCCGGGGTTCGGCCCGGTGTAGGCCGTCCTTGTAAATAAACATTTTGTTCTTAACTGACTTGCCTCGTTAAATAAAGCTTACACACTCCAGGGTAGAAAAGTGCTCCATTCTTACCTCATTTGCACATACTGTATGCAACAGTATAGCTTCCCGCCCCCCCTACCTGGGCTCGAAACCAGGGACCCTCTGCACACATCGACAACAGCCACCCTCGAAGCATCGTTACCCATCACTCCACAAAAAAGCCACGGCCCTTTGCAGAGCAAAGAGGGAAACAACTACTTCAAGGTCTCAAGAGCGAGTGACGTCACCGATTGAAACCGCCATTAGCTATTAGCACCACCGCTAACTAGCTAGCCGTTTCACATCGGTTACGTGCATATAGACTTTTCTACTGTGTTATTTGACTGTACGTTTGTTTGTGTGTAACTCTGTTGTTGTTGTTTTGTGTCGCACTGCTTTGCTTTATTCTTGACCAGGTTGCCGTTGTAAATGACAACTTGTTCTCAACTGGCCGACCTGGTTAAATAAAGGTGTTCTCAACTAGCCTACCTGGTTAAATAAAGGTGTTCTCAACTAGCCTACCTGGTTAAATAAAGGTGTTCTCAACTAGCCTACCTGGTTAAATAAAGGTGTTCTGAACTAGCCTACCTGGTTAAATAAAGGTGTTCTCAACTAGCCTACCTGGTTAAATAAAGGTGTTCTCACTAGCCTACCTGGTTAAATAAAGGTGTTCTCACTAGCCTACCTGGTTAAATAAAGGTGTTCTCAACTAGCCTACCTGGTTAAATAAAGGTGTTCTCAACTAGCCTACCTGGTTAAATAAAGGTGTTCTCAACTAGCCTACCTGGTTAAATAAAGGTGTTCTCAACTAGCCTACCTGGTTAAATAAAGGTGTTCTCAACTAGCCTACCTGGTTAAATAAAGGTGTTCTCAACTAGCCTACCTGGTTAAATAAAGGTGTTCTCAACTAGCCTACCTGGTTAAATAAAGGTGTTCTCAACTAGCCTACCTGGTTAAATAAAGGTGTTCTCAACTAGCCTACCTGGTTAAATAAAGGTGTTCTCAACTAGCCTACCTGGTTAAATAAAGGTGTTCTCAACTAGCCTACCTGGTTAAATAAAGGTGTTCTCAACTAGCCTACCTGGTTAAATAAAGGTGTTCTCAACTAGCCTACCTGGTTAAATAAAGGTGTTCTCAACTAGCCTACCTGGTTAAATAAAGGTGTTCTCAACTAGCCTACCTGGTTAAATAAAGGTGTTCTCAACTAGCCTACCTGGTTAAATAAAGGTGTTCTCAACTAGCCTACCTGGTTAAATAAAGGTGTTCTCAACTAGCCTACCTGGTTAAATAAAGGTGTTCTCAACTAGCCTACCTGGTTAAATAAAGGTGTTCTCAACTAGCCTACCTGGTTAAATAAAGGTGTTCTCAACTAGCCTACCTGGTTAAATAAAGGTGTTCTCAATGAATAAATAATACAAAGCTCCATTTACAATCGCAGGCGGGATGTGGTTCCACCTTCTTTGTTGGGGCAGAAAACAGTACACAGTGCTTCAGGACACAGTGCATCAGGAAACAATGCTTCAGGAAACAATGCTTCAGGAAACAGGGCTTCAGGGAAACAGTGCTTCAGGACACAGTGCATCAGGAAACAATGCTTCAGGAAACAGTGCTTCAGGAAACAGTGCTTCAGGAAACAGTGCTTCAGGACACAGTGCTTCAGGAAACAGGGCTTCAGGAAACAATGCTTCAGGAAACAGGGCTTCAGGAAACAGTGCTTCAGGAAACAGTGCTTCAGGAAACAGTGCTTCAGGAAACAGTGCTTCAGGAAACAGGACTTCAAGGAAACAGTGCTTCAGGAACAGGGCTTCAGGACACAGTGCTTCAGGAAACAGTGCTTCAGGAAACAGGACTTCAAGGAAACAGTGCTTCAGGAAACAGGGCTTCAGGACACAGTGCTTCAGGAAACAGTGCTTCAGGAAACAGTGCTTCAGGAAACAGTACTTCAGGAAACAGGACTTCAGGAAACAGTGCTTCAGGAAACAGTGCTTCAGGAAACAGGGCTTCAGGAAACAGTGCTTCAGGAAACAGGGATTCAGGAAACAGTGCTTCAGGAAACAGGGATTCAGGAAACAGTGCTTCAGGAAACAGTGCTTCAGGACACAGTGCTTCGGGAAACAGGACTTCAAGGAAACAGTGCTTCAGGAAACAGGGCTTCAGGAAACAATGCTTCAGGAAACAGTGCTTCAAGAAACAGTGCTTCAGGAAACAGTGCTTCAGGAAACAGGACTTCAGGAAACAGTGCTTCAGGACACAGTGCTTCGGGAAACAGGGATTCAGGAAACAGTGCTTCAGAAAACAAGCTAGCTAGCTACTGTACTTAGTGACCCCCCCAGGAGTAACAACACAGCTAATAGCTAACATTAGCTAAATCAAGCTAGCTAGCTACTGTACTTAGTGAAACCCCTATGAGTAACACAGCTAATAGCTAACATTAGCCAAAACAAGCTAGCTAACTACTGTACTTAGTGAAACCCCTATGAGTAACACAGCTAATAGCTAACATTAGCCAAAACAAGCTAGCTAACTACTGTACTTAGTGAAACCCCTATGAGTAACACAGCTAATAGCTAACATTAGCCAAAACAAGCTAGCTAACTACTGAACTTAGTGAAACCCCTATGAGTAACACAGCTAATAGCTAACATTAGCCAAAACAAGCTAGCTAACTACTGAACTTAGTGAAACCCCTATGAGTAACACAGCTAATAGCTAACATTAGCCAAAACAAGCTAGCTAACTACTGTACTTAGTGAAACCCCTATGAGTAACACAGCTAATAGCTAACATTAGCCAAAACAAGCTAGCTAACTACTGAACTTAGTGAAACCCCTATGAGTAACACAGCTAATAGCTAACATTAGCCAAAGCAAGCTAGCTAACTACTGTACTTAGTGAAACCCCTATGAGTAACACAGCTAATAACTAACTAAGTCTCAGCAGGAAGCTTGTCTCGTTGCCTGACAGAGAAAGCAGGAGATGTTCTGGTCCAGTTTTGGCAGCAGATATCTATGAGTTGGGTTCTCAACTCTGACTTAAAAATATATTTTTAAAAACAGAAACAGACTCCATGCCGAGCAGGACCTCAGAGTTGCCGGGGCAACAAAACGGAGCCAGGAATAGACATGCTTGTTGAAAACTTCAACCAGCCGCACACACCTCTCATTAGGACTGAGTGAGTGTGTGTGTGTGTGTGTGTTCTAACACCACAGACAGCTGGGCAGCTATGAGGTGTTGCGAAGACCAGAGTGTGTGAATCACAGTTCATTTACTTTTTTAGGTTATAATATTTACACTGGAGAGTTCTGAACACCTACCTGGGAACAAACACTGTTTACAGTCTGGCTAGAGGGACACGCATACTCACACACACACACTCACACACACACTCACACACACACACACACACACACACACACTGAACACCTACCTGGGAACAAACACTGCTTACAGTCTGGCTAGAGGGACACGCATACTCACACACTCACACACACACACACACACTCACACACACACACACACTCACACACACTCACACACACTCACACACACGCACGCACGCACGCACGCACACACACACACACACTCACACACGCTCACACACGCACGCACGCACACACACACACACTCACACACACTCACACACACACACGCACGCACACACACTCACACGCACGCACGCACGCACACACTCACACACACTCACACACACGCACGCACGCACGCACGCACACACTCACACACACACACTCACACTCACGCACACACGTATTCTCAAGAATGCAGAAATGCCGAGAGAGAGAAACATCTCCCATAGTAAAAGTGGGACCGTGACATTTAAAACTTTTAAAACCCTTTTTATTTAAATTTAAATTTAATTCCCTTTTTAAACCGTTTTTTCCAGTTTAAAAGACAATAACAGTTTAACGTAAATTTAAACATGTACCTATAGTACCATTACTGGAGCTCAGTTTCACCTCGCAGTGGTTGGCATCTCCTTCTCATTTAACTTCTCAAAGTGTTACCATACAGGACTTTGCGGATGTCCCTTGCCTTTCTCTGACCAGCTACAGACCAGACCAGCTACAGACCAGACCAGCTACAGAACAGCTACAGACCAGACCAGCTACAGACCAGAACAGCTACAGACCAGACCAGCTACAGACCAGACCAGCTACAGACCAGACCAGCTACAGACCAGACCAGCTACAGAACAGCTACAGACCAGACCAGCTACAGACCAGAACAGCTACAGACCAGACCAGTTACAGACCAGACCAGCTACAGAACAGACCAGCTACAGATTAGCTACAGACCAGACCAGCTACAGACCAGCTACAGAACAGCTACAGAACAGCTACAGACCAGACCAGCTATTCAACAGCTACAGACCAGACCAGCTACAGACCAGACCAGCTACAGAACAGACCAGCTACAGAACAGACCAGCTACAGAACAGACCAGCTACAGACCAGCTACACACCAGACCAGCTACAGACCAGACCAGCTACAGAACAGATACAGAACAGCTACAGACCAGACCAGCTACAGAACAGCTACAGACCAGTACAGACCAGCGTCAGACAGCCGTAAAGGATATGGGTTACAGACCAGTACAGACCAGTACAGACCAGCAGTAAAGATATGGGTTACAGACCAGTACAGACCAGCAGTAAAGGATATGGGTTACAGAGCAGTACAGACCAGTACAGACCAGCAGTAAAGGATATGGGTTACAGACCAGTACAGACCAGTACAGACCAGCAGTAAAGGATATGGGTTACAGACCAGTACATACCAGTACAGGCCAGTACAGACCAGTACAGACCAGTACAGACCAGTACAGACCAGCAGTAAAGGATATGGGTTACAGACCAGTACAGACCAGTACAGGCCAGTACAGACAGCAGTAAAGGAAAAGGGTTACAGACCAGTACAGACCAGCAGTAAAGGATATGGGTTACAGACCAGTACAGACCAGTACAGACCAGTACAGACCAGCAGTAAAGGATATGGGTCACAGACCAGTACAGACCAGCAGTAAAGGATATGGGTTACAGACCAGTACAGACCAGCAGTAAAGGATATGGGTTACAGACCAGTACAGACCAGTACAGATCAGTACAGACCAGCAGTAAAGGATATGGGTTACAGACCAGTACAGACCAGCAGTAAAGGATATGGGTTACAGACCAGTACAGACCAGTACAGACCAGCAGTAAAGGATATGGGTTACAGACCAGTACAGACCAGTACAGACCAGTACAGACCAGCAGTAAAGGATATGGGTTACAGACCAGTACAGACCAGTACAGACCAGCAGTAAAGGATATGGGTTACAGACCAGTACAGACCAGTACAGACCAGTACAGACCAGCAGTAAAGGATATGGGTTACAGACCGTGCGTAGACACCAGCTGCGAGGACGCGTTGTCTGTTTGATGCAGAAGAAGACTACGGGGGCGAGGGCTGGATATGGCTGCTGCTCCTCATCTTCAGACAGCAGGTCCACTGGGTCTACCGGCTCCGTTACCGGCTCCGTTACTGGCTCCCTCCTCACGTTACCGAACACACCACCACCACTACTACCGCCGGTAACGACAACGGGAGGCCCCGGGACACAACGGGCAGCTACTCCTGCACCTTCCTCCTCCCTTTCCTCCACCTCTTCCTCCTCCTCCGGCCCTGGACTCCATGTGCTGCTGCCTCCTTCCTCTTCCTCATCATCATCAGGGAAGCCGATGTCGTGGTGGTGACGTCTCGGGGGGTTGTGTTCCCGGTAAAACGGTGATGGGTGTGGGTTGTGTTCCCGGTAAAATGGAGCCGGTATGAGAACCCTCACCTCTCCGTCACGGCACCGCCTTTCCTCCCCTCCCTGCTGGACGTTGAGGGCAGGAGTGAGGGTGAGGATGGGGGTGGGGGTAGAGGAGGTGGGGGTGTAGAGGAAGCGGACTCTCCCCTCGCCATCAGTCATGATAGAGAGCCAGGTAGAGCCACCCTGGGGGGAGGAGTAAGGGAGATGGGGCAGAAAGAAAGGGAGGTAGAGAGATGGAGAGAGAGGAGGGGGAGGGAGGGAAGAGGAAGAGAGGAAGAGGAGGAGGAAGAGAGGAGAGGAAGAGAGGAGGAGGAAGAGAGGAAGAGATGAGAAGAAGAGAGGAGAGGAAGAGGAGGAGAGGAAGAAAGGAAGAGGAAGAGGAGGAGAGGAGGAAGAGAGGAGAGGAAGAAAGGAAGAGGAAGAGAGGAGAGGAAGAGGAGGAGAGGAAGAACGGAAGAGGGGAGAGGAAGAGGAGGAGAGGAGGAGGAAGAGAGGAGAGGAAGAGAGGAGGAGGAAGAGAGGAAGAGATGAGAAGAAGAGAGGAGAGGAAGAGGAGGTGAGGAAGAAAGGAAGAGGAAGAGGAGGAGAGGAGGAGGAAGAGAGGAGAGGAGAGGAAGAAAGGAAGAGAGGAGGAGGAAGAGAGGAGAGGAGGAGGAGGAGGAGGAGGAGGAGGAGGAGGAGGAGGAGGAGAGGAAGAATGGAAGAGGGGAGAGGAAGAGGAAGAGGAGGAGAGGAGGAGGAAGAGGGGAGAGGAAGAGGAGGAGAGTAAGATCACAAGACACTGGTTAGATAAACCTAACTAATGACTGGACACTAGTAAGACACTGGTTAGATAAACCTAACTAATGACTGGACACTAGTAAGACACTGGTTAGATAAACCTAACTAATGACTGGACACTAGTAAGACACTGGTTAGATAAACCTAACTAATGACTGGACACTAGTAAGACACTGGTTAGATAAACCTAACTAATGACTGGACACTAGTAAGACACTGGTTACTAACTAATTACTGGACACTGGTTAGATAAAACATTTAACCAGTGCTATTAAACTTTTCTAAATTCCTACATGGCCCTCCCCCGCCCTCCTTTCAGCAAATCAGATCACGACTCCTTTTTGTTCCTCCCTTCCTATAGGCAGAAACCCAAACATGAAGTGCCTGTGCAAAGGTAATTTCAACCCTGGTCTGACCAATCGGAAAACATGCTTCAAGATGTTCCCGGGTAGCCTCTGAGAATAACATACACAAATTCACGGATACAGTGACTGAGTCCATCAGGAAGTGTATATGAGATGTTGTATCCACTGTGACTATTAAAACCTACCCAAACCAGAAACCGCGGATAGACGACAGCATTCGCGCAAAACTGAAAGTGTGAACCACCGCATTTAACCGTGGTGACTGGGAATATGGCCGATTATAAACAGTGTAGCTATTCCCTCCGCAAGGCAATCAAACAGGCAAAATGTCAGTATAGAGACAAAGTGGAGTCGCAATTCAACAGCTCAGACACGAGACGTATGTGGCAGGGTCTACAGACAATCACAGACTACAAAGGGGGAAAACCAGCCATGTGGTGGACACCGACGTCTTGCTCCCGGACAAGCTAAACACCTTCTTCGCCCGCTTTGAGGATAACGCAGTGCCATCGACGCGGGCTGCTCCCAAGGAATGTGGGCTCTTCTGCTCTGTGGCCGAGGTGAGTAAGACGTTTAAGATTGTTGACCCTCGCAAGGCTGCCGGCCCAGAGGGTATCCCTAGCCGCGTCCTCAGAGCATGCAGCTGGCTGGAGTGTTTACGGTCATATTCAGTCGCTCCCTATCCCAGTCTGCTGTCCCCACTTGCTTCAAGGTGGTCACCATTGTTCATGTAGCCAAGAAGGCAAAGGTAACTGAACTAAATGACTATCGCCCCGTAGCACTCACTTCTGTCATCATGAAGTGCTTTGAGAGACTAGTCAAGGAACATATCACCTCCACCCTACCTGACATCCTAGACCCACTCTAATTTGCTTACCGCCCCAATAGATTCACAGACGACGAAATCTCCCTCACACTGCACACTGCCCTAACCCATTTGGACAAGAGGAATACCTATGTAAGAATGCTGTTCATTCACTATAGCTCAGCATTCAACACCATAGTACCCTCCAAACTCATCATTAAGCTTGAGACCCTGGGTCTCGACCCCGCCCTGTGCAACTGGGTCCTGGACTTCCTGACAGGCCACCCGCCCAGGTGGTGAAGGTAGGAAACAACTCCTCCACTTCGCTGATCCTCAACACTGGGGCCCCGCAAGGGTGCGTGCTCAGCCCCCTCCTATACTCCCTGTTCACCCATGACTGCATGGCCATGCACGCCTCCAACTCAATCATCAAGTTTGCAGATGACACAACAGTAGTAAGCCTGATTACCCACAATGACAAGACGGCCTACAGAGAGGAGGTGAGGGCCTTCGGAGAGTGGTGCCAGTTAAATAACCTCTCACTCAACATCAACAAAACAAAGGAGCTGCTCATGGACTTCAGGAAACAGCAGAGGGTACACCCCCCTATCCACATCGACGGGACGGTAGTGGAGAAGGTAGAACGTGTTAAGTTCCTCTGCATACACATCACTGACAATCTGAATTGGTCCACCCACACAGACAGAGTTGTGAAGGCGCAGGAACACGTCAATCACCATATTCTCATCGGCAGACTCAACAGCCTTGGTTTCTCAAATGACTTCCTCGCCTGGTTCACCAACTACTTCTCAGACAGAGTTCAGTGTGTCAAATCGGAGGGCCTGTTGTCCGGACCTCTGGCAGTCTCTACGGGGGTGCCACAGGGTTAAATTCTCGGGCTGACTCTCTTCTCTGTATACATCAATGATGTTGCTCTTGCTGCTGGTGATTCTCTGATCCACCTCTACGCAGACGACACCATTCTGTATACTTCTGTCCCTTCTTTGGACACTGTGTTAACTAACCCCCAGACGAGCTTCAATGCCATACAACTCTCCTTCTGTGGCCTCCAATTGCTCTTAAATACAAGTAAACCTGTGTGCTCTTCAACCGATCACTGCCCGCACCTGCCCGCCCATCCAGCATCACTACTCTGGACGGTTCTGACTTAGAATATGTGGACAACTACAAATACCTAGGTGTCTGGCTAGACTGTAAACTCTCCTTCCAGACTCACATTAAGCATCTCCAATCCAAAATTAAATCTAGAATCGGCTTCCTATTTCGCAACAAAGCATCCTTCATTCATGCTGCCAAACATACCCTCATAAAACTGACTATCCTACCGATCCTTGACTTTGGCGATGTCATTTACAAAAAACCTTCATATACTCTACTCAGCAAACTGGGTGCAGTCTATCACAGTGCCATCCGTTTTGTCACCAAAGCCCCATATACCACCCACCACTGCGACCTGTATGCTCTAGTTGGCTGGCCCTCGCTTCATATTCATCGCCAGACCCAACTGGCTCCAGGTCATCTAAAAGTCCTTGCTATGTAAAGCCCCGCCTTATCTCAGCTCACTGGTCACCATAGCAACACCCACCTGTAGCATGCACTCCAGCAGGTATATTTCACTGGTCACCCCAAAGCTAGCACCTCCTTTGGCCACCTTTCCTTACAGTTCCAGTGACTGGAACGATTTGCAAAAATCGCTGAAGCTGGAGACTTATATTTCCCTCACTAACTTTAAACATCAGCTATCTGAGCAGCCAACCGATCGCTGCAGCTGTACATAATCCATCTGCAAATAGCCCATCCAATCTACCTACCTCATCCCCATATTGGTTTTATTTACTTTGCTGCTCTTTTGCACACCAATACCTCTACTTACACACCATCATCTGCTCATCGTCATCTGCTCATCTATCACTCCAGTGTTAATTTGCTAAATTGTAAATACTTCGCTACTATGGCCTATTTATTGCCTTACCTCCATTTGCACGCACTGTATATAGACTTTCTTTTTTTCTTCTATTGTGTTATTGACTGGTGCTTTAGCTGGCTAGTACAGGATGGTGAAAAAGCCCTGTCCAGTTTCCATGAGATACCTTGAGGCTGGCTATAGGCCATCCTCCTTTCCTCAGCTCCATAAATATCCCAGCATGCCTCTGGAGGGCTTTGCTTTGTCATTGGCTGCGTTTATACAGGTAGTCCAATTTAGATATTTTGTCCAATGATTGACAAGAGATCTGATCTGTTTATTCCATCTGTAACTCTGTATTGTTATCTGTTCACACTGCTTTGCTTTATCTTGGCCAGGTCGCAGGTTGTAAATGAGAACTAGTTGAGAAATAAAAGTGACTGTACGCTTGTTTATTCCATCTGTAACTCTGTATTGTTATCTGTTCACACTGCTTTGCTTTATCTTGGCCAGGTCGCAGGTTGTAAATGAGAACTGGCCTACCAGTTGAGAAATAAAAGTGAAATAAATCATTTAAAAAAAAACTTACCCTTGACCCCTGACCTGCCCTGACCTGTCGTTTGCCTGCCTCTGTTTTAGAAGAAAAAAAACGTTTTGTTTCTTCGACACCATTTGCATCTGGGTCATACCTGAAACGTGATATTAATAATGTTTACATACTGCGTTACTCATCATGTATATACTGTAATCTACCGTATTCTAATGCCACTCCGACGTCGCTCAATCTAATATTTAGATATTTATTAATTACATTATTTAACTTTCAGATGTGTGTGTGTGTATTGTTGTGAATTGTTAGATATTACTGCACTGTTGGAGCTAGGAACACCAAGCATTTCACTTACACCCCGCAATAACATCTGATAAATATGTGGACCAATAACATTTGATTTGATTTATTGATTTGATTTATTGATTTGATTTATTGATTTCATTTATTGATTTCATTTATTGATTTCATTTATTAGACCCGGAGTCTGTTTTGCTGAAGATACAGCAAGGTTTCTATAAACCATATTAGACCCGGAGTCTGTTTTGCTGAAGAGGAGTCTGTGTTGCTGAAGAGAGGAGTCTGTGTTGCTGAAGAGGAGTCTGTGTTGCTGAAGAGGAGTCTGTGTTGCTGAAGATACAGCAAGGTTTCGATAAACCATATTAGACCCGGAGTCTGTGTTGCTGAAGAGGGGAGTCTGTGTTGCTGTGTTTGAGTCTAATGGAGGAGTAAAGCGCATTTTACGCCGCCTGCTCTTCTAGAACCAGTGCGGTTGTGATGAGAACAACTAATATTTACTCTCTATCGATAAGGAGCTGTATCAAACCAGAGAGAGAGACTTTAACATCTCAGTAATATCGATATTCAATTAAGAAGCGAATATAACGCATCACTTGTGGTTTCGAAAGACGATCCATTTAAAATGAAAAAAGTAGCTCAATAGTGGGAACCACAAACTGAAGTGTTCATTTAAACAAACGTGATCGATATAGACAGAGAGATGATTGACGCATGTGATCAATCTGATTAGACCTACCTTATCGATATGGAATTACAAGTTCCCTGAAGCATGTCCGTGACTTGCCGTGTAGCGGGAGCACCAAACCCTGCTCTGATGTCCAGCTTTTCTTTCTCTCTATCTCTCTATCTTCTCCTTGTACTTCCTCTCCCTATTTCATTTCACGTTTTTTTTTCTCGAGATGAAGAATAATCCAGAGAGGCAAAAACAAAACAAAAACAGAACGGAAGAGAAGTGGTACCGTCACCGTGTGAGTTAGTTCGTGGGCGCCGTGTAGGAGAAAATAATATCCATCAACGATCAGGCGGAGAGAGAAAAACCCACGCGTCCGTTTCTGTTGGAGCTCCGTGATGTTCTGACAAGGCAAACTTCAGCTCCACCAGGGGGGGGGGGGGGGGGGGGGGGGGCTCTGACACGTGACGCCCCGGTAGTACGGACACACACACACACAGTCCGCAGTAGCATCATCACCAGTAAGACAGTATGTAATACTGTCGATATAAATGTTGTATTAGTGTAGTCTCACTGTTAATAAACTAACCCATTCTAATACAGTACAGTACGGCTCAGATTAATCTGTAGTAGACAGGCTGAACGTTTATGGTCTACATTATAGCCAATTACGCACGTAGAAACTACGTCTATGTTTACTCGCTATGCGTCTCTGACAGTAACTTATTGGAAAGGACTGGGGTGTAGGAACATGTGTGACGGAGCTGGCCGTAGCTTGTCTCGTTATAAAGAAGAAAAGGTTTAAAACAAGACGAGGACAAAAACATAAATATATATTTTTTAATCGTAAATTTTTTTATTATGAATAAATACGCATATTCAAAATGGATCAAACAAGGATAAAAAGACAAAAGGAATAGGAGGGCTACACATGTACAACACACTTCCTTCCTGTTTTCCTTAAGTGGCTCTAGCACATTCACCTGCCCCCGATCCAGCAGACCAAAACACACACAATTACACTGAACGGGATGAGATCTCCACCTTCACCTGCCCCCGATCCAGCAGACCAAAACACACACAATTACACTGAACGGGATGAGATCTCCACCTTCACCTGCCCCCGATCCAGCAGACCAAAACACACACAATTACACTGAATGGGATGAGATCTCCACCTTCACCTGCCAGCAGACCAAAACACACACAATTACACTGAACGGGATGAGATCTCCACCTTCCCCCGATCCAGCAGACCAAAACACACACAATTACACTGAACGGGAATGAATTGATTTAGATACAATTAGATAATTGTTAGAATTTGTAAACAAAAATGAGATGGGAAGCTATATACCCTTCTCAGCCTCTCCATCTTTCTGCTCGTTGTTACCATGTTCCGAGTTTCCGTTATAAAACATGGAACGAACAACAACATTTGTCACATCAGTCAGAACCGTTAGTGTGTCAGTTATTACAGGTTAGTGTGCGTTGTCTTATTACGAATGGGGGTTGCCGTCTCTGTCTCTCTCTCTCTCTCTCTCTCTCTCTCCGTCAGCGGCAGAAGGAACGACACCGGTGGCTCAAGGCTCCTTCCAAGGCCTAGGATCAGAAACTGGCTTGACAACGACACGGTCAGACAGACACATGAGAAAACGGAGGTTAATTGAAACCGGTGGGGGGGGGGGGGGGGGGTGGCGGTCTGTATTAAAAATCTAAATTTAGACTTTTAAATCAGAACATACAAATTCGGTTTGGATCTCAGTGCTAAAGCGGAACCAAAATAAGACGCTATTCGGATGGATGGATCATTGTATAACAGTTTCCTCTCTTTTGTTATGCCCTTTATAGTGTTAAAGGAAAATGTTAACCTAAAAAACTATAATTTGTTTTTTTTTTCATTTCGTTAGTCCATTGTTGACAAACATAGACCCAGAATGTCAACCTTGTCAGCAATCAAGTTTTCAAGACATGTCACTTTAGAAATACAGAAATCATCCCTACATTGTAAATCATCCCTACATTTTAAATCATCCCTATATTGTAATAAATCATCCCTATATTGTAAACCATCCCTATATTGTAAATCATCCCAATATTATAAATCATCCCTATATTGTAAACCATCCCTATATTGTAAATCATCCCTATATTGCAAATCATCCCTACATTGTAAATCATCCCTACATTGCAAAATCATCCCTATATTGTAAACCATCCCTATATTGTAATAAATCATCCATATATTGTAAATCATCCCTATATTGTAATTAATCATCCCTATATTGTAAATCATCCCTATATTGTAAATCATCCCTATATTGCAAATCATCCCTACATTGTAAATCATCCCTACATTGCAAAATCATCCCTATATTGTAAATCATCCCTATATTGTAATAAATCATCCCTATATTGTAAATCATCCCTATATTGTAAATCATCCCTATATTGTAATAAATCATCCCAATATTATAAATCATCCCTATATTGTAAATCATCCCTATATTGCAAATCATCCCTATAATGTAATAAATCATCCCTATATTGTAAAGCATCCCTACATTGTAATAAATCATCCCTATATTGTAAATCATCCCTATATTGTAAATCATCCTTATATTGTAAATCATCCCTACGTTGTAAGCCATCCCTATATTGTAATAAATCAAGTCTATATTGTAAATCATCCCTATATTGTAAATCATCCCTATATTGTAATAAATCATCCATATATTGTAAATCATCCCTATATTGTAATTAATCATCCCTATATTGTAAATCATCCCTATATTGTAAATCATCCCTATATTGCAAATCATCCCTACATTGTAAATCATCCCTATATTGTAAATCATCCTTATATTGTAATACATCATCCCTACCTTTTAAATCATCCCTACATTGTATGATATTATATGACACGAAATGCATCATATGGAAATTATTTCTGTATTTTGAACGGTACCTACTGTATCTGTTTGTGGACTTAAATTAATGATATCTATATGTACCCATTGTTTCTAAATGAATGATATCTATATGTACCCATTGATTCTAAATTAATGATATCTATATATGCCCATTGATTCTAAATTAATGATATCTATATGTACCCATTGATTCTAAATTAATGATATCTATATATACCCATTGATTCTAAATTAATGGGTAGATATATGGTTTAGTTAACAGTGAGTCTAACAGAGAATGATTTCGTTAACAGTGTGAGCCACTAGTCAACTGGCCTTGGTATGTGTGTGTGTGTGTGTCCATTCTCAGCTGTGAGCATCAGACAGTAGACTGCTGACAAAACAAACACACCCCTCCACCTCTCTCAAAACACCACCTGTCTCTCTTTCTCTCACTCTTCCACCCCCATCCTCCTTCTGTCTCTCTCTCTCTCTCTCTCTCTCTCTGGCCCTTTGAATCCCTCTCTCTCTCTCTCTCTCTCTCTGTCTGGCCCTTTGAATCCCTCTCTCTCTCTCTCTCTCTCTCTCTGGCCCTTTGAATCTCTCTCTCTCTCTCTCTCTCTCTCTCTCTCTCTCTCTCTCTCTCTCTCTCTCTCTCTCTCTCTCTCTCTCTCTCTCTCTCTCTCTCTCTCTCTCTCTCTCTCTCTCTCTCTCTCTCTCTCTCTCTCTCTCTATCCCTCTCCTCTCTCTCTCTCTCTCTCTCTCCCTCCCTCTCTCCCTCTCTCCCTCTCCCCCCCCATCCCTCCATCCTCCACCTGTCTCATCTGCTCCCCTCCCTGGTCTGGAATGTGGAAACCCAAGCCCTCTTGCCCCCCCCCTCCCCCGATGCCCCCTACGCATAGTTCCCAATGGCTCCAGAATGGCTCCTCCAAGGCCCCAGCACGGCAGAGCTCCTGTACTGTGTTTCCTTAGTAACAGATGGCTCCTGGTTGGCTCCAGAATGGCTCCTCCAAGGCCCCAGCATGGCAGAGCTCCTGTACTGTGTTTCCTTAGTTCCCGATGGCTCCTGGTTGGCTCCAGAATGGCTCCTCCAAGGCCCCAGCACGGCAGAGCTCCTGTACTGTGTTTCCTTAGTAACCGATGGCTCCTGGTTGGCTCCAGAATGGCTCCTCCAAGGCCCCAGCACGTCAGAGCTCCTGTACTGTGTTTCCTTAGTAACCGATGGCTCCTGGTTGGCTCCAGAATGGCTCCTCCAAGGCCCCAGCACGGCAGAGCTCCTGTACTGTGTTTCCTTAGTAACCGATGGCTCCTGGTTGGCTCCAGAATGGCTCCTCCAAGGCCCCAGCACGGCAGAGCTCCTGTACTGTGTTGCCGTAGTAACAGCTGGTATCTTTACTCTCTCCTGTGTCGTGGTAATAAACCGGTTCCCATTTGATAACTGCAGAGATCAACAGCTCTGTATTAGCAGGGAGCTAATATACATTAGAGCATGCTAGCTAGATGCAGAGAACAACAGCTCTGTATTAGCAGGGAGCTAATAGACATTAAGAGCATGCTAGCTAGCTGCAGAGATCAACAGCTCTGTATTAGCAGGGAGCTAATAGACATTAAGAGCATGCTAGCTAGCTGCAGAGATCAACAGCTCTGTATTAGCAGGGAGCTAATAGACATTAAGAGCATGCTAGCTAGATGCAGAGAACAACAACTCTGTATTAGCAGGGAGCTAATAGACATTAAGAGCATGCTAGCTAGCTGCAGAGATCAACAACTCTGTATTAGCAGGGAGCTAATAGACATTAAGAGCATGCTAGCTAGCTGCAGAGATCAACAACTCTGTATTAGCAGGGAGCTAATATGACCGACAGCCCTACTGCCGTACTGCCTACAGCCCTACAGCCCTACTACCTACAGCCCGACCGCCCTACAGCCCTACTGCCTACAGCCCTACTGCCTTACTGCCTACAGCCCTACTGCCTGCAGCCCTGCTTCCTGCAGCCCTACTGCCTACAGCCCTACTGCCTGCAGCCCTGCTTCCTACAGCCCTACTGCCTGCAGCCCTACTGCCCTACAGCCCTACTGCCTACAGCCCTACTGCCCTACAGCCTACTGCCTACAGCCCTACTGCCTTACTGCCTACAGCCCTACTGCCTGCAGCCCTGCTTCCTACAGCCCTACTGCCTACAGCCCTACTGCCTGCAGCCCTGCTTCCTACAGCCCTACTGCCTACAGCCCTACTGCCCTACAGCCCTACTGCCTACAGCCCTATTGCCCTACTGCCTTACTGCCTACAGCCCTACTGCCTGCAGCCCTGCTTCCTACAGCCCTACTGCCTACAGCCCTACTGCCTGCAGCCCTGCTTCCTACAGCCTTACTGCCTACAGCCCTACTGCCTGCAGCCCTGCTTCCTACAGCCCTACTGCCTACAGCCCTACTGCCTGCAGCCCTGCTTCCTACAGCCCTACTGCCTGCAGCCCTACTGCCCTACAGCCCTACTGCCTACAGCCCTACTGCCCTACAGCCTACTGCCTACAGCCCTACTGCCTTACTGCCTACAGCCCTACTGCCTGCAGCCCTGCTTCCTACAGCCCTACTGCCTACAGCCCTACTGCCTGCAGCCCTGCTTCCTACAGCCCTACTGCCTACAGCCCTACTGCCCTACAGCCCTACTGCCTACAGCCCTATTGCCCTACTGCCTTACTGCCTACAGCCCTACTGCCTGCAGCCTGCTTCCTACAGCCCTACTGCCTACAGCCCTACTGCCTGCAGCCCTGCTTCCTACAGCCCTACTGCCTGCAGCCCTGCTTCCTACAGCCCTACAGCCCTACAGCTCTACTGCCTACAGCCCTACAGCCCTACTGCCCTACTGCCTACAGCCCTACTGACTACAGCCCTACAGCCCTACTGCCTACAGCCCTACTGCCTACAGCCCTACAGCCCTACTGCCCTACAGCCCTACCGCCTACAGCCCTACAGCCATACTGCCCTACTGCCTACAGCCCTACAGCCCTACTGCCTACAGCCCTACAGCCATACTGCCCTACTGCCCTACTGCCTACAGCCCTACTACCCTACTGCCTACAGCTCTACTGCCTACAGCCCTAGTGCCCTACTGCCCTACTGCCCTACTGCCTACAGCCCTACTGCCTACAGCCCTACAGCCCTACTGCCCTACAGCCCTACTGCCCTACTGCCTACAGCACCTCCTGCCCTACTACCTACAGCCCTACTGCCTACAGCCCTACTGCCTACAGCCCTACTGCCCTACTGCCCTACAGCCCTACTGCCCTACAGCCCTACTGCCCTACTGCCTACAGCCCTACAGTCCTACTGCCGTACTGCCTACAGCCCTACTGCCTACAGCCCAACAGCCCTACTGCCTACAGCCCTACAGCCCTACAGCCCTACAGCCCTACTGCCCTACTGCCTACAGCTCTAGTGCCTACAGCCCTACTGCCCTTCTGCCCTACTGCCTAGAGCCCTACTGCCTACAGCCCTACAGCCCTACTGCCCTACAGCCCTACTGCCTACAGCCCTACTGCCCTACTGCCCTACTGCCTACTGCCCTACAGCCCTACTGCCCTACTGCCTACAGCCCTACTGCCTACAGCCCTACTGCCCTACTGCCTACAGCCCTACTGCCTACAGCCCTACAGCCCTACTGCCCTACTGCCTACAGCCCTACTGCCCTACTGCCTACAGCCCTACTGCCTACAGCCCTACTGCCCTACTGCCCTACAGCCCTACTGCCTACAGCCCTACAGCCCTACTGCCCTACTGCCCTACAGCCCTACTGCCCTACTGCTACAGCCCTACTGCCCTACTGCCTACAGCTCTACTGCCTACAGCCCTACTGCCCTACTGCCTACAGCCCTACAGCCCTACTGCCTACAGCCCTACTGCCTACAGCCCTACAGCCCTACTGACCTACTGCCTACAGCCCTACTGCCTACAGCCCTACTGCCCTACTGCCCACAGCCCTACTGCCTACAGCCCTACAGGCCTACTGCCTACAGCCCTACTGCCCTACTGCCCTACTGCCAACAGCCCTACAGCCCTACAGCCCTACTGCCCCACTGCCTACAGCCCTACTGCCTAGAGCCCTACTGCCTGGAGCCCTACTGCCCTACTGCCTACAGCCCTACAGCCCTTCTGCCCTACAGCCCTACTGCCTACAGCCCTACAGCCCTACTGCCCTACTGCGCTACTGCCTACAGCCCTACAGCCCTTCTGCCTACAGCCCTACAGCCCTACTTCCCTACTGCCCTACTGCCTACAGCCCTACTGCCTACTGCTCTACTGCCTACAGCCCTACTGCCTACAGCCCTACTGCCCTACTGCCTACAGCCCTACTTCCTACAGCCCTGCAGCCCTACTGCCCTACTGCCCTACAGCCTACAGCCCTACTGCCCTACTGCCCTACTGCCTACAGCCCTACTGCCCTACTACCATACTGCCTACAGCCCTACAGCCCTACAGCCCTACTGCCCTACTGCCTACAGCCCTACTGCCCTACTGCCTACAGCCCTACTGCCTACAGCCCTACAGCCCTACTGCCCTGCTGCCTACAGCCCTACTGCATACTGCCTACAGCCCTACTGCCTACAGCCCTACTGCCTACAGCCCTACTGCCCTACTGCCCTACTGCCAACAGCCCTACAGCCCTACTGCCCTACTGCCTACAGCCCTACTGCCTAGAGCCCTACTGCCTGGAGCCCTACTGCCCTACTGCCTACAGCCCTACAGCCCTTCTGCCCTACAGCCCTACTGCCTACAGCCCTACAGCCCTACTGCCCTACTGCGCTACTGCCTACAGCCCTTCTGCCTACAGCCCTACAGCCCTACTTCCCTACTGCCCTACTGCCTACAGCCCTACTGCCTACTGCTCTACTGCCTACAGCCCTACTGCCTACAGCCCTACTGCCCTACTGCCTACAGCCCTACTTCCTACAGCCCTACTGCCCTACTGCCCTACAGCCTACAGCCCTACTGCCCTACTGCCCTACTGCCCTACTCCTACAGCCCTACTGCCCTACTACCATACTGCCTACAGCCCTACAGCCCTACTACCCTACTGCCTACTGTCCTACTGCCCTACTCCATACTGCCTACAGCCCTACAGCCCTACTGCCCTACTGCCCTACTGCCCTACTGCCTACAGCCCTACTGCCTACTGCCTACAGCCCTACAGCCCTACTGCCCTACTGCCTACAGCCCTACTGCCCTACTGCCTACAGCCCTACTGCCCTACTGCCCTACTGCCTACAGCCCTACAGCCCTACTGCCTACAGCCCTACTGTCTACAGCCCTACAGCCCTACTGCCCTGCTGCCTACATCCCTACTGCATACTGCCTACAGCCCTACTGCCTACAGCCCTACTGCCTACAGCCCTACAGCCCTACAACCCTACTCTCTACAGCCTACTGCATACTGCCTACAGCCCTACTGCATACTGCCTACAGCCCTACTGCCTACAGCCCTACAGCCCTACTACCCTACTCTCTACAGCCCTACTGCCTACCAGCCCTACTGCCTACACTCTACAGCCCTACAGCCTTACTGCATATAGCCCTGCTACCTAGAGCTCTACTGCCTACTCCCTACAGCCCTACTGCCTACAGCCCTACAGCCCTACAGCCCTACACTTCTCTGTTGATAGCTGTGTGCTACTGGCTTAGGGGCTGGACCCCCCCTCTCCTTCCTCTCCTCTCCTCTCCTCTCCTCTCCTCTCCTCTCCTCTCCTCTCCTCCTCTCCTCTCCTCTCCTCTCCTCTCCTCTCCTCTCCTCTCCTCTCCTCTCTCCTCTCCTCTCCTCTCCTCTCCTCTCCTCTCCTCTCCTCTCCTCTCCTCTCCTCTACTCTACTCTACTCTACTCTACTCTACTCTACTCTACTCTACTCTCCTCTCCTCTCCTCTCCTCTCCTCTCCTCTCCTCCTCCCTCCCTCCCTCCCTCCCTCCCTTCCTTCCTTCCTTCCTTCCTTCCTTCCTTCCCTTCCCTTCCCTTCCCTTCTCCCTCTCTTGGGTGGAGGAAGTATTGGTGTAAGAGGTTTCCCACTGGCTGCAGTCTGTCTGTCTCATACAAAGGCAGTGAAATATACATCCATCAGATATATTATTGAACGATAGGAGAGACAGAAAGAAAATGAGAGAGGGGGGAGAGGGAGAAGAGAAGAGGAGAGAGAGAGAGGGGAGACAGGGTGAAGA
>NW_022262571.1:0-56658 GCF_002021735.2 Oncorhynchus kisutch | reverse complement strand
CCCTCCTCCTCCTCCTTCTCCTCCTCCTCCTCTCCTCTCCTCCTCCTCCTCCTCCCTCCTCCTCCTGCTCTCCTCCTCCTCCTCCTCGCTCCTCCTCCTCCCCTCCTCCCTCCCTCCGCTCCTCCTCCCTCCTCCTCCTCCTCCTCCTCCTCTCCTCCTCCGCTTTTTTCCTTCCTCCCTCCTCCCTCCTACCTCCTCCTCCTCCTCCTCCTCCTCCCGGCCTCCTCCTCCTCTTCAATCCTCCTCCTCTCTCTCCTCCTCCCCTCCTCTTCCTCCTCCCTCCTCCTTCCTCCTCCCTCCTCCTCCCTCCCTCCCATCCTCCTCCTCCTCCTCCATCCTCCTCCTCCTCTCCCCCTCCCCTCCTTGCCTTCCTCCTCCCTCCTCCTCCCTCTCTCTCCTCCCTCCTCCTCCCTCCTCCTCCTCTTCCTCCTCCCTCCTCCCTCCTCCTCCTCTTCCTCCCTCCTCCTCCTCCTCCTCTTCCTCCTCCCTCCTCCTCCCTCCCCCTCGTTATCATCTAGTAATGCTCTGGGACCATCTGCTCTCTGCTCTCCCGTTACCTCTCCCCCCTCTGTGTGTGTGTGTGTGTGTGTGTGTGTGTGTGTGTGTGTGTGTGTGTGTGTGTGTGTGTGTGCGTGTGCGTGTGTGTGTGCGTGACCACTCCAAGTGCAGAGAGAGACTCATACCGTATGGCTGACTGTCAGAAGGCATATTGTCACCTCTGTGTAGGCCTGAATGATTGTAGGTCTTAATCTGAATGCTTTTCTGATGGAGACAATGGTAATATAGACTACAGTAATGTCTCCTCACCAGCAGGGGGAGTAATCACCAGGTAATATAGCCTACAGTAATGTCTCCTCACCAGCAGGGGGAGTAATCACCAGGTAATATAGCCTACAGTAATGTCTCCTCACCAGCAGGGGGAGTAATCACCAGGTAATACAGCCTACAGTAATGTCTCCTCACCAGCAGGGGGAGTAATCACCAGGTAATATAGCCTACAGTAATGTCTCCTCACCAGCAGGGGGAGTAATCACCAGGTAATATAGCCTACAGTAATGTCTCCTCACCAGCAGGGGGAGTAATCACCAGGTAATATAGCCTACAGTAATGTCTCCTCACCAGCAGGGGGAGTAATCACCAGGTAATATAGCCTACAGTAATGTCTCCTCACCAGCAGGGGGCGTAATCACCAGGTAATATAGCCTACAGTAATGTCTCCTCACCAGCAGGGGGAGTAATCACCAGGTAATATAGCCTACAGTAATGTCTCCTCACCAGCAGGGGGAGTAATCACCAGGTAATATAGCCTGTACTAATGTCTCCTCACCAGCAGGGGGAGTAATCACCAGGTAATATAGCCTACAGTAATGTCTCCTCACCAGCAGGGGGAGTAATCACCAGGTAATACAGCCTACAGTAATGTCTCCTCACCAGCAGGGGGAGTAATCACCAGGTAATATAGCCTACAGTAATGTCTCCTCACCAGCAGGGGAGTAATCACCAGGTAATATAGCCTACAGTAATGTCTCCTCACCAGCAGGGGGAGTAATCACCAGGTAATATAGCCTACAGTAATGTCTCCTCACCAGCAGGGGGAGTAATCACCAGGTAATACAGCCTACAGTATTGTCTCCTCACCAGCAGGGGGAGTAATCACCAGGTAATATAGCCTACAGTAATGTCTCCTCACCAGCAGGGGGAGTAATCACCAGGTAATATAGCCTACAGTAATGTCTCCTCACCAGCAGGGGGCGTAATCACCAGGTAATATAGCCTGCAGTAATGTCTCCTCACCAGCAGGGGGAGTAATCACCAGGTAATATAGCTTGTACTAATGTCTCCTCACCAGCAGGGGGAGTAATCACCAGGTAATATAGCCTACAGTAATGTCTCCTCACCAGCAGGGGGATTAATCACCAGGTAATACAGCCTACAGTAATGTCTCCTCACCAGCAGGGGGAGTAATCACCAGGTAATACAGCCTACAGTAATGTCTCCTCACCAGCAGGGGGAGTAATCACCAGGTAATACAGCCTACAGTAATGTCTCCTCACCAGCAGGGGGAGTAATCACCAGGTAATACAGCCTACAGTAATGTCTCCTCACCAGCAGGGGGAGTAATCACCAGGTAATATAGACTACAGTAATGTCTCCTCACCAGCAGGGGGAGTAATCACCAGGTAATATAGCCTACAGTAATGTCTCCTCACCAGCAGGGGGAGTAATCACCAGGTAATATAGCCTAAAGTAATGTCTCCTCACCAGCAGGGGGAGTAATCACCAGGTAATATAGCCTACAGTAATGTCTCCTCACCAGCAGGGGGAGTAATCACCAGGTAATATAGCCTACAGTAATGTCTCCTCACCAGCAGGGGGAGTAATCACCAGGTAATATAGCCTACAGTAATGTCTCCTCACCAGCAGGGGGAGTAATCACCAGGTAATATAGCCTACAGTAATGTCTCCTCACCAGCAGGGGGAGTAATCACCAGGTAATATAGCCTACAGTAATGTCTCCTCACCAGCAGGGGGAGTAATCACCAGGTAATATAGCCTACAGTAATGTCTCCTCACCAGCAGGGGGAGTAATCACCAGGTAATATAGCCTGTACTAATGTCTCCTCACCAGCAGGGGACGTAAACACCAGGTAATATAGCCTACAGTAATGTCTCCTCACCAGCAGGGGGAGTAATCACCAGGTAATATAGCCTACAGTAATGTCTCCTCACCAGCAGGGGGAGTAATCACCAGGTAATATAGCCTACAGTAATGTCTCCTCACCAGCAGGGGGAGTAATCACCAGGTAATATAGCCTACAGTAATGTCTCCTCACCAGCAGGGGGAGTAATCACCAGGTAATACAGCCTACAGTAATGTCTCCTCACAGGTTTATTCATTCCTAAATTCATTGTTAATCTTAATTTTCAAGCTGTTGGCTATGGAGCTTTTTCAACACACTACATTACATGTCAATCTACATTACATGTCAATCTACATTTCATAAGGAGGGGGAGGTGTGGGGGGAGATTCGAAACCTTTGCCACAATCTGTGACAATTACCTATATGGACCTAGGCGTTTTACACATGACAGTTATTTTGACAAGTTGATCAAATACACGATAGTTGGACGCTTCCGTGACCAAGTCTACCTACGTCGGCCATCTTTGATTGGCTGATCCGGGAACTTGTGCCAGGATATATAAATCAGTGCCACCTGTCGAAGTTAGCATGGTGCTAACAGCAACATCTCACAGCAAGAACTGGCAAATCTGGTGCAGTCCATGAGGAGGAGATGCACTGCAGTACTTAATGCAGCTGGTGGCCACACACAGATACTGACTGTTACTTTTGATTTTGACCCCCCCCCCTTTGTTCAGGGACACATTATTCCATTTCTGTTAGTCACATGTCTGTGGAACTTGTTCAGTTTATGTCTCAGTTGTTGAATCTTGTTATGTTCATACAAATATTTACACATGTTAAGTTTTCTGAAAATAAACACAGTTGACAGTGAGAGGATGTTTCAATTACATTTTTTTTGCTGAGTTTACGTACTTTTCATTGTCTTTCGTTATTATTGAATTGAACGTTACACATGAACCTAATCAAAGACACGTTGTTTAGAAGGTCTACAGGACATTAGTTCAGCCACACGTCTCATAGGCACGTTGTTTAGAAGGTCTACAGGACATTAGTTCAGCAACACGTCTCATAGGCACGTTGTTTAGAAGGTCTACAGGACATTAGTTCAGCAACACGTCTCATAGACACGTTGTTTAGAAGGTCTACAGGACATTAGTTCAGCAACACGTCTCATAGACACGTTGTTTAGAAGGTCTACGGGACATTAGTTCAGCAACACGTCTCATAGACACGTTGTTTAGAAGGTCTACTGGACATTAGTTCAGCAACACGTCTCATAGACACGTTGTTTAGAAGGTCTACGGGACATTAGTTCAGCCACACGTCTCATAGACACGTTGTTTAGAAGGTCTACGGGACATTAGTTCAGCCACACATCTCATAGACACGTTGTTTAAAAGGTCTACTGGACATTAGTTCAGCAACACGTCTCATATTACTCCGTGGGCTACTGACCAATTGAAACAACTTCCTCCTAGAGGAAGCTTGGTCAGTAACTCCACCCTCTTTCCTGTCACGTGACTACACCTGTCCCACAAGCTGTTAACACATGACATAGAGACGGAAGGGCCTTCCTCACCAACTGGAGACTGGAAGACAGAACCTCAGAGATCTGTACAGGTCAGTGTGGTCAGACAGCCTTAGAATAGACCGTACTTATAGAACAGACTACTAGTTGTGGAACAGAACCTCAGAGATCTGTACAGGTCAGTGTGGTCAGACAGCCTTAGAATAGACCGTACTTATAGAACAGACTACTAGTTGTGGAACAGAACCTCAGAGATCTGTACAGGTCAGTGTGGTCAGACAGCCTTAGAATAGACCGTACTTATAGAACAGACTACTAGTTGTGGAACAGAACCTCAGAGATCTGTACAGGTCAGTGTGGTCAGACAGCCTTAGAATAGACCGTACTTATAGAACAGACTACTAGTTGTGGAACAGAACCTCAGAGATCTGTACAGGTCAGTGTGGTCAGACAGCCTTAGAATAGACCGTACTTATAGAACAGACTACTAGTTGTGGAACAGAACCTCAGAGATCTGTACAGGTCAGTGTGGTCAGACAGCCTTAGAATAGACCGTACTTATAGAACAGACTACTAGCTGTGGAACAGCTGCAGGGATTATTCTGCTCCATGTTTTGTCTGTTCTCTGCACACAACTTAGTTTCATTTTTCTAGGTAGTGTAGAGGCATCTTGTCTTTACAAGCATATCAATACGATCGCCTATTTACAGCAATTTTGTTGTTGTTGTTTTCTTGTATTTTACTGCTTTCACTTACTGTAGAATTTATCGTATTTTACATGTAAAATAAAATTGGGATATTTTTCTAAGCCCCTCCCCCCTTTTTTTTTTAAACAAACAGGCCAGTTTGGACCACATTGTTCCTGTCACCATTTTAATGATGTAATGATCTAGTTTCATTGGTGGAGTTTTAAACACTTGATCGGTGTATTTAAATCATAGAAGAATGTCATTGTTTTTAGGAGAGCAGCTCGATTTAGTCAAGACTAATAGTAAGAGGTTTGTGTAATGTCGTGTTAGTAAGAGGTGTTGTGTAATGTGGTGTTAGTGTATGTAAGAGGTGTTGTGTAATGTTGTGTTAGTGTATGTAAGAGGTGTTGTGTAATGTTGTGTTAGTGTATGTAAGAGGTGTTGTGTAATGTTGTGTTAGTGTATGTAAGAGGTGTTGTGTAATGTTGTGTTAGTGTATGTAAGAGGTGTTGTGTAATGTTGTGTTAGTAAGAGGTTTTATGTAATGTCGTGTTAGTAAGAGGTGTTGTGTAATGTGGTGTTAGTGTATGTAAGAGGTGTTGTGTAATGTTGTGTTAGTGTATGTAAGAGGTGTTGTGTAATGTTGTGTTAGTGTATGTAAGAGGTGTTGTGTAATGTTGTGTTAGTAAGAGGTTTTGTGTAATGTCGTGTTAGTAAGAGGTGTTGTGTAATGTGGTGTTAGTGTATGTAAGAGGTGTTGTGTAATGTTGTGTTAGTGTATGTAAGAGGTGTTGTGTAATGTTGTGTTAGTGTATGTAAGAGGTGTTGTGTAATGTTGTGTTAGTAAGAGGTTTTGTGTAATGTCGTGTTAGTAAGAGGTGTTGTGTAATGTGGTGTTAGTGTATGTAAGAGGTGTTGTGTAATGTTGTGTTAGTGTATGTAAGAGGTGTTGTGTAATATTGTGTTAGTGTATGTAAGAGGTGTTGTGTAATGTTGTGTTAGTAAGAGGTGTTGTGTAATGTTGTGTAAGAGGTTTTGTGTAATGTTGTGTTAGTAAGAGGTTTTGTGTAATGTTGTGTAAGAGGTTTTGTGTAATGTTGTGTAAGAGGTGTTGTGTAATGTTGTGTTAGTAAGAGGTTTTGTGTAATGTTGTGTTAGTAAGAGGTGTTGTGTAATGTTGTGTTAGTAAGAGGTTTTGTGTAATGTTGTGTTAGTAAGAGGTTTTGTGTAATGTTGTGTTAGTGTTAGTAAGAGGTTTTGTGTAATGTTGTGTTAGTAAGAGGTGTTGTGTAATGTTGTGTTAGTAAGAGGTTTTGTGTAATGTTGTGTTAGTAAGAGGTTTTGTGGCATGTTGTGTTAGTAAGAGGTTTTGTGTAATGTGTGTTAGTAAGAGGTTTTGTGTAATGTTGTGTTAGTAAGAGGTTTTGTGTAATGTTGTGTTAGTAAGAGGTTTTGTGTAATGTTGTGTTAGTAAGAGGTTTTGTGTAATGTCGTGTTAGTAAGAGGTTTTGTGTAATGTTGTGTTAGTAAGAGGTTTGGTGTAATGTTGTGTTAGTAAGAGGTTTTGTGTAATGTTGTGTTAGTAAGAGGTTTTGTGTAATGTGTTAGTAAGAGGTTTTGTGTCATGTTGTGTTAGTGTATGTAAGAGGTTTTGTGTAATGTTGTGTAAGAGGTTTTGTGTAATGTCGTGTTAGTAAAAGGTTTTGTGTAATGTTGTGTAAGAGGTTTTGTGTAATGTTGTGTTAGTAAGAGGTTTTGTGTAATGTTGTGTTAGTAAGAGGTTTCGTGTAATGTTGTGTTAGTAAGAGGTTTCGTGTAATGTTGTGTTAGTAAGAGGTTTTGTGTAATGTCGTGTTAGTAAAAGGTTTTGTGTAATGTCGTGTTAGTAAGAGATTTTGTGTAATGTTGTGTATGTAAGAGGTTTTGTGTAATGTTGTGTTAGTAAGAGGTGTTGTGTAATGTCGTGTTAGTAAGAGGTTTTGTGTAATGTCGTGTTAGTAAGAGGTGTTGTGTAATGTTGTGTTGTGTATGTAAGAGGTGTTGTGTAATGTTGTGTTAGTAAGAGGTTTTGTTTAATGTCGTGTTGGTAAGAGGTTTTGTGTAATGTTGTGTTAGTAAGAGGTGTTGTGTAATGTCGTGTTAGTAAGAGGTGTTGTGTAATGTTGTGTTAGTAAGAGGTTTTGTGTAATGTCGTGTTAGTAAGAGGTTTTGTGTAATGTTGTGTTAGTAAGAGGTTTGGTGTAATGTTGTGTTAGTAAGAGGTTTTGTGTAATGTTGTGTTAGTAAGAGGTTTTTGTGTAATGTGTTAGTAAGAGGTTTTGTGTCATGTTGTGTTAGTGTATGTAAGAGGTTTTGTGTAATGTTGTGTAAGAGGTTTTGTGTAATGTTGTGTTAGTAAAAGGTTTTGTGTAATGTTGTGTAAGAGGTTTTGTGTAATGTTGTGTTAGTAAGAGGTTTTGTGTAATGTTGTGTTAGTAAGAGGTTTCGTGTAATGTTGTGTTAGTAAGAGGTTTCGTGTAATGTTGTGTTAGTAAGAGGTTTTGTGTAATGTCGTGTTAGTAAGAGGTTTTGTGTAATGTTGTGTTAGTAAGAGGTTTTGTGTAATGTTCTGTTAGTCAGAGGTTTGTGTAATGTTGTGTTAGTAAGAGGTTTTGTGTAATGTTGTGTTAGTAAAAGGTTTTGTGTAATGTCGTGTTAGTAAGAGGTTTTGTGTAATGTTCTGTTAGTCAGAGGTTTGTGTAATGTTGTGTTAGTAAGAGGTTTTGTGTAATGTTGTGTTAGTAAAAGGTTTTGTGTAATGTCGTGTTAGTAAGAGGTTTTGTGTAATGTTGTGTTAGTAAGAGGTTTTGTGTAATGTCGTGTTAGTAAGAGGTGTTGTGTAATGTTGTGTTAGTAAGAGGTGTTGTGTAATGTCGTGTTAGTAAGAGGTTTTGTGTAATGTCGTGTTAGTAAGAGGTGTTGTGTAATGTTGTGTTGTGTATGTAAGAGGTGTTGTGTAATGTTGTGTTAGTAAGAGGTTTTGTTTAATGTCGTGTTAGTAAGAGGTTTTGTGTAATGTTGTGTTAGTAAGAGGTGTTGTGTAATGTCGTGTTAGTAAGAGGTGTTGTGTAATGTTGTGTTAGTAAGAGGTTTTGTGTAATGTTGTGTAATGTGTTAGTAAGAGGTTTTGTGTAATGTTGTGTTAGTAAGAGGTTTTGTGTAATGTTGTGTTAGTAAGAGGTTTTGTGTAATGTTGTGTTAGTAAGAGGTTTTGTGTAATGTTGTGTTAGTGTATGTAAGAGGTTTTGTGTAATGTCGTGTTAGTAAGAGGTTTTGTGTAATGTTGTGTTAGTGTATGTAAGAGGTTTTGTGTAATGTTGTGTTAGTAAGAGGTTTTGTGTAATGTTGTGTTAGTAAGAGGTTTTGTGTAATGTTGTGTAAGAGGTTTTGTGTAATGTTGTGTTAGTGTATGTAAGAGGTTTCGTGTAATGTCGTGTTAGTAAGAGGTTTTGTGTAATGTTGTGTTAGTGTATGTAAGAGGTTTTGTGTAATGTTGTGTTAGTAAGAGGTTTTGTGTAATGTTGTGTTAGTAAGAGGTTTTGTGTAATGTCGTGTTAGTAAGAGGTTTTGTGTAATGTCGTGTTAGTAAGAGGTTTTGTGTAATGTTGTGTTAGTAAGAGGTTTTGTGTAATGTTGTGTTAGTAAGAGGTTTTGTGTAATGTTGTGTAAGAGGTTTTGTGTAATGTTGTGTTAGTGTATGTAAGAGGTTTTGTGTAATGTTGTGTTAGAAAGAGGTTTGTGTAATGTTGTGTTAGTAAGAGGTTTTGTGTAATGTTGTGTTAGTAAGAGGTTTTGTGTAATGTTGTGTTAGTGTATGTAAGAGGTTTTGTGTAATGTTGTGTTAGTAAGAGGTTTTGTGTAATGTTGTGTTAGTAAGAGGTTTTGTGTAATGTTGTGTTAGTAAGAGGTTTTGTGTAATGTTGTGTTAGTAAGAGGTTTTGTGTAATGTTGTGTTAGTAAGAGGTTTTGTGTAATGTTGTGTTAGTGTATGTAAGAGGTGTTGTGTAATGCCGTGTTAGTCAGAGGTTTTGTGTAATGCCGTGTTAGTCAGAGGTTTTGTGTAATGTTGTGTTAGTAAGAGGTTTTGTGTAATGTTGTGTTAGTAAGAGGTGTTGTGTAATGTTGTGTTAGTAAGAGGTTTTGTGTAATGTTGTGTTAGTAAGAGGTTTTGTGTAATGTTGTGTTAGTAAGAGGTTTTGTGTAATGTTGTGTTAGTAAGAGGTGTTGTGTAATGTTGTGTTAGTAAGAGGTGTTGTGTAATGTCGTGTTAGTAAGAGGTTTGGTGTAATGTTGTGTTAGTGTATGTAAGAGGTGTTGTGTAATGTTGTGTATGTAAGAGGTTTCGTGTAATGTTGTGTTAGTAAGAGGTTTTGTGTAATGTTGTGTTAGTGTATGTAAGAGGTGTTGTGTAATGTTGTGTTAGTAAGAGGTTTGTGTAATGTCGTGTTAGTAAGAGGTTTTGTGTAATGTTGTGTTAGTGTATGTAAGAGGTGTTGTGTAATGTCGTGTTAGTAAGAGGTTTTGTGTAATGTTGTGTTAGTGTATGTAAGAGGTGTTGTGTAATGTTGTGTTAGTAAGAGGTTTTGTGTAATGTTGTGTTAGTAAGAGGTTTTGTGTAATGTTGTGTTAGTAAGAGGTTTTGTGTAATGTTGTGTTAGTAAGAGGTTTTGTGTAATGTTGTGTATGTAAGAGGTGTTGTGTAATGTTGTGTTAGTGTATGTAAGAGGTTTTGTGTAATGTCGTGTTAGTAAGAGGTTTGTGTAATGTGTTAGTAAGAGGTTTTGTGTAATGTTGTGTTAGTAAGAGGTGTGTGTAAGTTGTAGTAAGAGGTTTGGTGTAATGTTGTGTTAGTAAGAGGTTTTGTGTAATGTTGTGTTAGTAAGAGGTTTTGTGTAATGTCGTGTTAGTAAGAGGTTTTGTGTAATGTTGTGTTAGTAAGAGGTTTTGTGTAATGTTGTGTATGTAAGAGGTTTTGTGTAATGTTGTGTTAGTAAGAGAGTTTTGTGTAATGTTGTGTTAGTAAGAGGTGTTGTGTAATGTTGTGTTAGTAAGAGGTTTTGTGTAATGTCGTGTTAGTAAGAGGTTTTGTGTAATGTTGTGTTAGTAAGAGGTTTTGTGTAATGTTGTGTTAGTAAGAGGTTTTGTGTAATGTGTTAGTAAGAGGTGTTGTGTAATGTTGTGTTAGTGTATGTAAGAGGTGTTGTGTAATGTTGTGTTAGTAAGAGGGTTTTGTGTAATGTTGTGTTAGTGTATGTAAGAGGTGTTGTGTAATGTTGTGTTAGTAAGAGGTTTTGTGTAATGTTGTGTTAGTGTATGTAAGAGGTTTTGTGTAATGTTGTGTTAGTAAGAGGTTTTGTGTAATGTTGTGTTAGTAAGAGGTTTTGTGTAATGTTGTGTTAGTGTTAGTAAGAGGTTTTGTGTAATGTTGTGTTAGTAAGAGGTTTTGTGTAATGTTGTGTTAGTAAGAGGTGTTGTGTAATGTTGTGTATGTAAGAGGTGTTGTGTAATGTTGTGTTAGTAAGAGGTTTTGTGTAATGTTGTGTTAGTGTATGTAAGAGGTGTTGTGTAATGTTGTGTTAGTAAGAGGTTTTGTGTAATGTTGTGTTAGTAAGAGGTTTTGTGTAATGTTGTGTTAGTGTATGTAAGAGGTTTTGTGTAATGTTGTGTTAGTAAGAGGTGTTGTGTAATGTTGTGTTAGTAAGAGGTTTTGTGTAATGTTGTGTTAGTAAGAGGTTTTGTGTAATGTTGTGTTAGTAAGAGGTGTTGTGTAATGTTGTGTTAGTAAGAGGTTTTGGTAATGTTGTGTTAGTAAGAGGTTTTGTGTAATGTTGTGTTAGTAAGAGGTTTTGTGTAATGTTGTGTTAGTAAGAGGTTTTGTGTAATGTTGTGTTAGTAAGAGGTTTTGTGTAATGTTGTGTTAGTAAGAGGTTTTGTGTAATGTTGTGTTAGTGTATGTAAGAGGTTTTGTGTAATGCCGTGTTAGTAAGAGGTGTTGTGTAATGTTGTGTTAGTAAGAGGTTTTGTGTAATGTTGTGTTAGTAAGAGGTTTTGTGTAATGTTGTGTTAGTAAGAGGTTTTGTGTAATGTTGTGTTAGTAAGAGGTTTTGTGTAATGTTGTGTTAGTGTATGTAAGAGGTGTTGTGTAATGTTGTGTTAGTAAGAGGTTTGGTGTAATGTTGTGTTAGTAAGAGGTTTTGTGTAATGCCGTGTTAGTGTATGTAAGAAGGTGTTGTGTTAGTCAGAGGTTTTGTCTTTAACGTTGTTTCCCCCATTGCTGCTAATGGACCAGGCCTCTCTCTGTCGGTGTCTATTTAAATTAATCCAGGATTCATAAATGTTTTTAATTGAATTTTCAATTTTAGTCCTAAGAAACATTATATGACTAATAACATGGATATTCAAATCAATAGAATATTATTATATTATATTTTAATGATGTTATAATCCAAATGAATGAAAACAATAACAACAACAACAACTTGGTTATGTTGTTTACTAAAAACAGACAAGACGCCTCCTCCGATCCCTGTCAACCACAGGTGGTTGGTGGCACCTTAATTACGGGAGGACGGGACGTGTGGTAATGGCTGAAGTTAATAGTTAAACACACACACACACGTGCGCACGCACGCATACACGCACACACACACACACACACACGCACGCACGCACGTACACACACACACACACACGGACACACACACGCACGCACACACGCACACACACACGCACGCACACACGCACGCACGTACGCACACACGCACGAACACACACACGCACGCACACGCACACATGCATGCACGCACGCATGCACACACACACGCACAAGCACACACACAATCACAAATACACACACACACACACACACCATTACTATGTGCCTGCACCTACAGCGCTGTGTTCTGGTCTGAGTGTGTGTGTGTGTGGTTAACGAGCGAGGTCAGAGGCACATGGTAATGAGGTCAGAGGTGAAATACTTCATGAATACTAGTGAGGACTACTAGATAGAACTGTCAGTGGTATGAATACTAGGGAGGACTGTCAGTGGTATGAATACTAGGGAGGACTACTAGATAGAACTGTCAGTGGTATGAATACTAGTGAGGACTACTAGATAGAACTGTCAGTGGTATGAATACTAGGGAGGACTGTCAGTGGTATGAATACTAGGGAGGACTACTAGATAGAACTGTCAGTGGTATGAATACTAGGGAGGACTACTAGATAGAACTGTCAGTGGTATGAATACTAGGGAGGACTACTAGATATAACTGTCAGTAGTATGAATACTAGATATAACTGTCAGTGGTATGAATACTAGATAGAACTGTCAGTGGTATGAATACTAGGGAGGACTACTAGATAGAACTGTCAGTGGTATGAATACTAGGGAGGACTACTAGATAGAACTGTCAGTGGTATGAATACTAGGGAGGACTACTAGATAGAACTGTCAGTGGTATGAATACTAGGGAGGACTACTAGATAGAACTGTCAGTGGTATGAATACTAGGGAGGACTACTAGATAGAACTGTCAGTGGTATGAATACTAGGGAGGACTACTAGATAGAACTGTCAGTGGTATGAATACTAGGGAGGACTACTAGATAGAACTGTCAGTGGTATGAATACTAGGGAGGACTACTAGATAGAACTGTCAGTGGTATGAATACTAGGGAGGACTACTAGATAGAACTGTCAGTAGTATTTATACTAGGGAGGACTACTAGATAGAACTGTCAGTGGTATGAATACTAGGGAGGACTACTAGATAGAACTGTCAGTAGTATTTATACTAGGGAGGACTACTAGATAGAACTGTCAGTGGTATGAATACTAGGGAGGACTACTAGATAGAACTGTCAGTGGTATTTATACTAGGGAGGACTACTAGATAGAACTGTCAGTGGTATTTATACTAGGGAGGACTACTAGATAGAACTGTCAGTGGTATGAATACTAGGGAGGACTACTAGATAGAACTGTCAGTGGTATGAATACTAGGGAGGACTACTAGATAGAACTGTCAGTGGTATGAATACTAGGGAGGACTACTAGATAGAACTGTCAGTGGTATGAATACTAGATAGAACTGTCAGTGGTATGAATACTAGATAGAACTGTCAGTGGTATGAATACTAGGGAGGACTACTAGATAGAACTGTCAGTGGTATGAATACTAGGGAGGACTACTAGATAGAACTGTCAGTGGTATGAATACTAGTGAGGACTACTAGATAGAACTGTCAGTGGTATGAATACTAGGGAGGACTACTAGATAGAACTGTCAGTGGTATGAATACTAGGGAGGACTGCTAGATAGAACTGTCAGTGGTATGAATACTAGGGAGGACTGTCAGTGGTATGAATACTAGGGAGGACTACTAGATAGAACTGTCAGTGGTATGAATATAGGGAGGACTACTAGATAGAACTGTCAGTGGTATGAATACTAGATAGAACTGTCAGTGGTATGAATACTAGGGAGGACTACTAGATAGAACTGTCAGTGGTATGAATACTAGGGAGGACTACTAGATAGAACTGTCAGTGGTATGAATACTAGGGAGGACTACTAGATAGAACTGTCAGTGGTATGAATACTAGTGAGGACTACTAGATAGAACTGTCAGTGGTATGAATACTAGGGAGGACTACTAGATAGAACTGTCAGTGGTATGAATACTAGGGAGGACTACTAGATAGAACTGTCAGTGGTATGAATACTAGGGAGGACTACTAGATAGAACTGTCAGTGGTAGGAATACTAGGAGGACTGTCAGTGGTATGAATACTAGGGAGGACTGTCAGAGGAATGAATACTAGGGAGATTGTCAGTGGTATGAATACTAGGGAGGACTTGTCAGTGGTATGAATACTAGGGAGGACTACTAGATAGAACTGTCAGTTGGTATGAATACTAGGAGGACTGTCAGTGGTATGAATTACTAGGGAGGACTACTAGATAGAACTGTCAGTTGTATGAATACTAGGGGGAGGACTATTAGATAGAACTGTCAGTAGTATGAATACTAGGGAGGACTACTAGATAGAACTGGTCAGTGGTATGATACTAGGGAGGACCTACTAGATAGAACTGTCAGTGGTATTGTTATACTAGGGAGGACTACTATGAGAAACTGTCAGTAGTATGAATACTAGGGAGGACTACTAGATAGAACTGTCAGTGGTATGAATACTAGGGAGGACTACTAGATAGAACTGTCATTGGTATGAATACTAGGGAGGACTACTAGATAGAACTGTCAGTGGTATGAATACTAGGGAGGACTACTAGATAGAACTGTCAGTGGTATGAATACTAGGGAGGACTACTAGATAGAACTGTCAGTGGTATGAATACTAGGGAGGACTACTAGATAGAACTGTCAGTGGTATGGAATACTAGGGAGGACTACTAGATAGAACTGTCAGTGGTATAAATACTAGGGAGGACTACTAGATAGAACTGTCAGTGGTATGAATACTAGGGAGGACTACTAGATATAACTGTCAGTAGTATGAATACTAGGGAGGACTACTAGATATAACTGTCAGTGGTATGAATACTAGGGAGGACTACTAGATAGAACTGTCAGTGGTATGAATACTAGGGAGGACTACTAGATTAGAACTGTCAGTGGTATGAATACTAGGGAGGATTGTCAGTGGTATGAATACTAGGGAGGACTACTAGATAGAACTGTCAGTGGTATGAATACTAGGGAGGACTACTAGATAGAACTGTCAGTGGTATGAATACTAGGGAGGACTGTCAGTGGTATGAATACTAGGGAGGACTGTAATCCACAAACCATCTGTCAGTAGTATGAATACTAGGGAGGACTGTAATCCACAAACCATCTGTCAGTGGTATGAATACTAGGGAGGACTGTCAGTAGTATGAATACTAGGGAGGACTGTCAGTAGTATGAATACTAGGGAGGACTGTCAGTGGTATGAATACTAGGGAGGACTGTAATCCACAAACCATCTGTCAGTAGTATGAATACTAGGGAGGACTGTAATCCACAAACCATCTGTCAGTAGTATGAATACTAGGGAGGACTGTAATCCACAAACCATCTGTCAGTGGTATGAATACTAGGGAGGACTGTAATTTTACAAGGTAGAAATCTGTCGTTCTGCCCCTGAACACTGATTAACCCACTGTTCCCCGGTAGGCTGTTATTGTAAAGAAAAATGTGTCCTTAATTAAACTGACTTGCCTAGTTAAATAAAGGTTAAATAAAAAATAACTGCTACACAGCCTACATCGTTGTCACCATTTTAGTTAAAGCAACGTCATAGCTAATATAACTTAGTTAGTTTCTAACCAGGGACCAGGGCCAGTTGTTCCTCTAATCAGGGACCAGTTGTTCCTCTAACCAGGGACCAGGGACCAGTTGTTCCTCTAACCAGGGACCAGGGACCAGTTGTTCCTCTAACCAGGGACCAGTAGTTCCTCTAACCAGGGACCAGGGCCAGTTGTTCCTCTAACCAGGGACCAGGGACCAGTTGTTCCTCTAACCAGGGACCAGTTGTTCCTCTAACCAGGGACCAGGGCCAGTTGTTCCTCTAACCAGGGACCAGTTGTTCCTCTAACCAGGGACCAGGGCCAGTTGTTCCTCTAACCAGGGACCAGGGACCAGTTGTTCCTCTAACCAGGGACCAGGGCCAGTTGTTCCTCTAACCAGGGACCAGTTGTTCCTCTAACCAGGGACCAGGGCCAGTTGTTCCTCTAACCAGGGACCAGGGACCAGTTGTTCCTCTAACCAGGGACCAGGGCCAGTTGTTCCTCTAACCAGGGACCAGTAGTTCCTCTAACCAGGGACCAGGGACAGTTGTTCCTTTAACCAGGGACCAGGGCCAGTTGTCCCTCTAACCAGGGACCAGTAGTTCCTCTAACCTGGACCAGTTGTTCCTCTAACCAGGGACCAGGGACCAGTTGTTCCTCTAACCAGGGACCAGTAGTTCCTCTAACCAGGGACCAGGGCCAGTTGTTCCTCTAACCAGGGACCAGGGACCAGTTGTTCCTCTAACCAGGGACCAGTTGTTCCTCTAACCAGGGACCAGGGCCAGTTGTTCCTCTAACCAGGGACCAGTTGTTCCTCTAACCAGGGACCAGGGCCAGTTGTTCCTCTAACCAGGGACCAGGGACCAGTTGTTCCTCTAACCAGGGACCAGGGCCAGTTGTTCCTCTAACCAGGGACCAGTTGTTCCTCTAACCAGGGACCAGGGCCAGTTGTTCCTCTAACCAGGGACCAGGGACCAGTTGTTCCTCTAACCAGGGACCAGGGCCAGTTGTTCCTCTAACCAGGGACCAGTTGTTCCTCTAAACAGGGACCAGGGGCCAGTTGTCCCTCTAACCAGGGACCAGGGACCAGTTGTTCCTCTAACCAGGGACCAGTTGTTCCTCTAACCAGGGACCAGTTGTTCCTCTAAACAGGGACCAGGGCCAGTTGTTCCTCTAACCAGGGACCAGTTGTTCCTCTAACCAGGGACCAGGGACCAGTTGTCCCTCTAACCAGGGACCAGTTGTTCCTCTAACCAGGGACCAGGGACCAGTTGTTCCTCTAACCAGGGACCAGTTGTTCCTCTAACCAGGGACCAGTTGTTCCTCTAACCAGGGACCAGGACCAGTAGTTCCTCTAAACAGGGACCAGTTGTTCCTCTAACCAGGGACCAGGACCAGTAGTTCAGACTCATTGTGCGTGTGTGTGTGTGTGTGTGTGTGTGTGTGTGCGCGTGTGTGTGTGTGTGTGTGTGTGTGTGTGTGTGTGTGTGTGTGTGTGTGTGTGTGTGTGTGTGTGTGTGTGTGAGGACCATTTTAAGTCCCTAGTGCTTTGGAGGTAGTGAGTGTGGACACCTGATATGAGGCGTGTATACCCCAGCAGGAGTGTCATTAGGTGATTGATGACACAGTGGGAGTGTTGTGGAGCTCTCCATCACCAAGACTCAACCCCCCCTATCCTGGGGGACACACTCCCTCTAGTGTGGATTCCCAGAGCTGTCAGAGCTGGGGTCAGTGTGGGGTCAGGTTGCCTCAGCAACATGTGTTGAGACAGTTGAGTATTCAACACTGATAGGTGTCACTATTTACCTTGCATCAGCTGTGTGTGTGTGTGTGTGTGTGTGTGTGTGTGTGTGTGTGTGTTCTTGACACAACACAAACCCGGAAGCACCAATGTGTCGGAGGAACCACCGTGCACCTGGCAACCGTGTCAGCGTGCCACAGGGAGTCAAGCGCGACGGGACAAGGACAAGAGCCCGAGAGAAAACAGAAGAACGCAGAGACATTGAGCCCCATGGGTCTCGGTCGTGGATTGGCTGTCGTGTGGACATCGCGAATAAAGCCTGACACGACCGACTGTACTATTTGTCTGACCCCTGACCTCTTACTAAAACTGTGACACTCTCAGTAATTGGTAGTGTGGGGCGGTAGGCTGTGTTGATGTCATCGCCCCGGTTACTAGGTTAGCCGTCACTTAATAACCCCTGCACACTCCTTAATATTATTTGGGTGTGTGTGTGTGTGTGTGTTTGTTGTGTGTGTGTGTGTGTGTGTGTGTGTGTGGTGTTGGGGTGTGTGGGTGTGTGTGGTGTGTGTGTGTGTTGTGTTGAGAGAGAGAGAGGGTGGGGTCATTAGGGAAGTTTACAGTGTGTGGAAAACCATCAGCACAACAGGGTATAAAATCATCACCCTCACTCTCTATATACACACATCTCACTAATGGACTGGGGGGAGAAGGGAATGAGAGAGAGAGAAAGAGAGAGACAGAGAGAGAGAAATAGAGAGAGAACAGAGAGAGTAGAGAGGAGAGAGAGAGAGAGACAGAGAGAGAGAGAGAGAGAGACAGAGAGACAACACACCATGTACTCACCCTGCACACCCTAATTGACAACCAAACAAACCAAAACAAAGGCAAAGTCTTCTCATGCTTTGTTGATTTAAAAAAAAGCATCGGACTCAACTTTGGCATGAGGGTCTGCTATACAAACTGATTGAAAGTGTTGAACATACGACATTATAAAATCATGTACACAGACAACAATTGGTGCGTTGAAAATTGGCAAAAAACACACACATTTCTTCACACGGCTCGTGGGGGTGAGGACAGGTTATAAGCCCCACCCTCTTCAACATATTGTCACGCCCTGGTCTTAGTATTTTGTGTTTTCTATAATTATTTGGTCAGGCCAGGGTGTGGACATATTTTGTGTTTGGTTTATGTATGGGTTTTTTTTCGTAGGTTTTTGGGATTGTGGCTAGTATGGGGTGTCTAGCATAAGTCTATGGCTGCCTGAGGTTCTCAATCAGAGTCAGGTGATTCTCGTTGTCTCTGATTTGGGAACCATATTAGGTAGCCTGGGTTTCATCGTGGGTGATTGTTCCTGTTCTCTGTGTTAGTTGTCACCAGACAGGCAGGTTTTCACTTTTCCGTTTGTTGTTTTGTTCATATTTTCATTCATTAAGACATGTATCGAACTAACCACGCTGCATTTTGGTCCGACTCCTTCGACGGAAGAATGCCGTAACACATATATCATGATTTGGCAAGGGCACTAGAAAAGTCCTGCAGCACCCGGCCTCACCCTACTAGAATCTCTGTCCACTCTGGCTCTGTTCACAAACCAAACTCACCCCACCAGAAGCCCCAGAACAGCAACAACAATTAGACCTAAACAAATCATGAGAAAACAAAAAGATAATTACTTGACACATTGGAAAGAATTAACAAAAAAACTAGAGCAAACTAGAATGCTATTTGGCCCTAAACAGAGAGTACACAACGGCAGAATACCTGACCACTGTGACTGACCCAAAAATTAAGGAAAGCTTTGACTATGTACAGACTCAGTGAGCATAGCCTTGCTATTGAGAAAGGCTGCCGTAGGCAGACATGGCTCTCAAGAGAAGACAGGCTATGTGCTCACTGCCACAAAATGAGGTGGAAACTGAGCTGCACTTTCCTAACCTCCTGCCCAATGTACGACCATATTAGAGAGACATATTTCCCTCAGATTACACAGATCCACAAAGAATTTGAAAACAAATCCAATTTTGATAAACTCCCATAACTACTGGGTGAAATTCCAGTGTGCCATCACAGCAGCAAGATTTGTGACCTGTTGCCACGAGAAAAGGGCAACCAGTGAAGAACACACACCATTGTAAATACAACCCATATTTATGCTTATTTATTTTACCTTGTGGTCCTTTAGCCATTTGTACATTGTTAAAACACTGTATATATATAATATGACATTTGTAATGTCTTTATTGTTTTGAAATGTCTGTATGTGTAATGTTACTGTTCATTTTTATTGTTTATTTCACTTATAATATTATATACCTCACTTGCTTTGGCAATGTTAACACATGTTTCCCATGCCAATATAAGCCCTTGAATTGAATGAATTGACAGAGACAGAGACAGAGACAGGGACAGAGATACAGAGAGAGAGAGAGAGACAGAGAGAGAGAGACAGAGAGAGAGAGAGACAGAGAGACAGAGAGAGAGAGAGAGACAGAGAGACAGAGAGAGACAAAGACAGAGAGAGACAAAGACAGAGAGAGACAAAGACAGAGAGAGACAGAGAGAGAGAGACAGAGAGAGAGAGAGAGACAGAGAGAGAGAGAGAGACAGAGAGACAGAGAGAGACAAAGACAGAGAGAGACAAAGACAGAGAGAGACAGAGAGAGAGAGACGAGAGAGAGAGACAGAGAGACGGAGAGATACAGAGAGAGAGAGAGAGAGGAGAGAGAGAGACCTACAGTACCAGATTCTACAGTACCCAGATTCTACAGTACCAGATTCTACAGTACCAGTTATACAGTACCAGATTCTACAGTACCAGATTCTACAGTACCAGATTCTACAGTACCAGTTATACAGTACCAGATTCTACAGTACCAGATTCTACAGTACCAGATTCTACAGTACCAGTTATACATACCAGATTCTACAGTACCAGATTCTACAGTAACCAGATTCTACAGTACCAGTTATACAGTACCAGATTCTACAGTACCAGATTCTACAGTACCAGATTCTACAGTACCAGTTATACAGTACAGATTCTAACAGTACCAGCTTCTTCAGTACCAGATTCTACAGTACCAGATTCTACAGTACCAGATTCTACAGTACCAGATTCCTACAGTACCTCAGATATAGAGAACACTAACTGTGTGCTCCGTCTCTCTCCCCCCCCCCCTCTGTCCGTCTCTCTCTCCTCATCTTGTTTTCAGGTTATTAACTTGTTCAACTACTGAGAGAGAGAGAGACAGATAGACAGAGACAGAGAGACAGAGACAGAGACAGAGAGAGAGACAGAGAGAGAGAGACAGAGAGAGAGACAGAGACAAACAGAGACAGAGAGAGAGAGAGAGAGAGACACAGAGAGAGAGAGAGACAGAGAGAGAGACAGAGACAAACAGAGACAGAGAGAGAGAGATGGAGGGTTAGTTAGTTGCTATGCAACCAGACTGTTCTGTTTGAGTGCACAACCATCCCTTCTGCGCTGAAACCAGATGGGGTCAACACACACACACACACACACACTCCTCCAGTCTAGTGTAGGTTATTTCAGTATCTGTTGTCCTCTAATAGAGTTTCTCCTGAGGCGCTAAACTGACTCCATTATATTATTGACTGCTGCTTGACTTAACCCAGCTCTCCTCTTCTCTCTCCCTCCTCCTCCTCTTCTCCCTCCCTCCTCCTCCTCTTCTTCCTTCTCCCCCCTCTCCTCCTCTCCTCCTCCCCTTCTCCACTTCCCTCCCCCTCACCTCCCCTCCTCTTCTTTCTCCCCCTTCACCTCCCCTCCTCCCCTCCTCTCCTCCTCCCCTCCCCTCTCCTCTCCCCTTCTCCACTTCTCTCCCCTCACCTCCCCTCCTCTCCTCCTCACCCCTCTGCTCTTCCCCTCTCCTCCATTCACTCCCCCTCACCTCCCCTCTCCCCTTCTCCTCTCCTCTCCTCCCCTCTCCTCTCCTCTCCCCCTCACCTCCCCTCCTCCTCCCTCCCCTGTCCCCTCCCTTTCTCCACTTCTCTCCCCCTCACCTCCCCTCCTCTCCTCCTCTCCCCCTCGTCCTCCATTCACTCCCCTCCTCTCCTCTCCCTCTCCCCTCACCTCCCCTCTTCCCTCCCACTTCTCCCCCCTTCTCCTCTCTTCTTTTCTTTCCTCTCCCCTCTCCTCCTCTTCTCCCCCTCTCCTCTCTTCTCCCCCCCTCTCCTCCCAACCTTTTTCAAGAGAGAGAGAGAGGAGAGGGGGAGAGAGAATTTAGTTCTGCCCAGAGTACCCCTGAAAGACCCCCTCTTGTGTATTTGACCAGTAGACCAATGGCCTCATGAGTCTTCTCACCATGTGGACAGGCCAAGTATCCCCCTGGGCGTTCTAGTATCCCCTGGTTGGAAACCACTGTTTTTTAAAAGATGACCACCTTCCTTCCTGTTTCCTGTTTTCCTGGTCAACTCAAAGACTTCATGCCACAATAAGTACGGCCCTGTAGCACCTACATCTGGAATCGTGAAGTGAAGAAAGGTTCATCTTGATCGTTTTTACAGTCGTCTCAAAATAAAAACTGTGACATCACTTCCTGATCTCTCTTTGACGAATATATTCAAGGGACAGCTTTTATATATATCAATATGTACTATATATTACTTGATATATTTATATCAAATATATCAAATATTATCAAGACTGCTTCAAGGCTTTTTTTCTCCATCTATTTCCATTCAATCAGATTCTTTTTGGTTCATAAATGATGCAGAAAAATTAATCCATGCTTTTGTCACTTCTAGATTAAACTACTGCTCTACTTTCCGGATAAAGCACTAAATAAACTTCAGTTAGTTGAACACGGCTGAGAGAATCTTGACTAGAATAAAAAATATTTGATCATATTGCTAGCCTCCCTACACTGGCTTCCTGTTAAGGCAAGGGCTGATTTCAAGGTTTTACTGCTAACCTACAAAGCATTACATGGGCTTGCTCCTTACCTATCTCTCTGATTTGGTCCTGCCGTACATACCTACATGTACGCTACGGTCACAAGACGCAGGCCTCCTAATTGTCCCTAGAGTTTCTAAGCAAACAGCTGGAGGCAGGGCTTTCTCTTATAGAGCTCCATTTTTATGGAATGGTCTGCCTACCCATGTGAGAGACGCAGACTCAGTCTCGACCTTTAAGTCTTTACTGAAGACTCATCTCTTCAGTGGGTCATATGATTAAGTGTAGTCTGGCCCAGCCTTGTCTCAGGATGGTAAGTTGGTGGTTGAAGATATCCCTCTAGTGGTGTGGGGGCTGTGCTTTGGTAAAGTGGGTGGGGTTATATCCTTTCTGTTTGGCCATGTCCGGGGGTATCATCGGATGGGGCCACAGTGTCTCCTGACCCCTCCTGTCTCAGCCTACAGTATTTATGCTGCAGTAGTTTATGTGTCGGGGGGCTAGGGTCAATCAGTTATATCTGGTGAAAATTCTCCTGTCTTATTTGGTGTCCTGTGTGAATTGAAATATGCTCCCTCTAATTCTCTCTCTCTCCCTCCCCTCCCAGAGGACCTGAACCCTGGGACCATGCCTCAGGACTACCTGGCATGATGATCTCTCTCTCCCTCCCCTCCCAGAGGACCTGAACCCTGGGACCATGCCTCAGGACTACCTGGCATGATGATCTCTCTCTCCCTCCCCTCCCAGAGGACCTGAACCCTGGGACCATGCCTCAGGACTACCTGGCATGATGATCTCTCTCTCCCTCCCCTCCCAGAGGACCTGAACCCTGGGACCATGCCTCAGGACTACCTGGCATGATGATCTCTCTCTCCCTCCCCTCCCAGAGGACCTGAACCCTGGGACCATGCCTCAGGACTACCTGGCATGATGATCTCTCTCTCCCTCCCCTCCCAGAGGACCTGAACCCTGGGACCATGCCTCAGGACTACCTGGCATGATGATCTCTCTCTCCCTCCCCTCCCAGAGGACCTGAACCCTGGGACCATGCCTCAGGACTACCTGGCATGATGATCTCTCTCTCCCTCCCCTCCCAGAGGACCTGAACCCTGGGACCATGCCTCAGGACTACCTGGCATGATGATCTCTCTCTCCCTCCCCTCCCAGAGGACCTGAACCCTGGGACCATGCCTCAGGACTACCTGGCATGATGATCTCTCTCTCCCTCCCCTCCCAGAGGACCTGAACCCTGGGACCATGCCTCAGGACTACCTGGCATGATGATCTCTCTCTCCCTCCACCCCTGGAGGACCTGAACCCTGGGACCATGCCTCAGGACTACCTGGCATGATGATCTCTCTCTCCCTCCCCTCCCGGAGGACCTGAACCCTGGGACCATGCCTCAGGACTACCTGGCATGATGATCTCTCTCTCCCTCCCCTCCCAGAGGACCTGAACCCTGGGCCCATGCCTCAGGACTACCTGGCATGATGATCTCTCTCTCCCTCCCCTCCCAGAGGACCTGAACCCTGGGACCATGCCTCAGGACTACCTGGCATGATGATCTCTCTCTCTCCCTCCCCTCCCAGAGGACCTGAACCCTGGGACCATGCCTCAGGACTACCTGGCATGATGATCTCTCTCTCCCTCCCCTCCCAGAGGACCTGAACCCTGGGACCATGCCTCAGGACTACCTGGCATGATGATCTCTCTCTCTCCCTCCCCTCCCAGAGGACCTGAACCCTGGGACCATGCCTCAGGACTACCTGGCATGATGATCTCTCTCTCCCTCCCCTCCCAGAGGACCTGAACACTGGGACCATGCCTCAGGACTACCTGGCATGATGATCTCTCTCTCCCTCCCCTCCCAGAGGACCTGACCCTGGGACCATGCCTCCGGACTACCTGGCATGATGATCTCTCTCTCCATCCCTCCCAGAGGACCTGAACCCTGGGACCATGCCTCAGGACTACCTGGCATGATGATCTCTCTCTCCCTCCCCTCCCAGAGGACCTGAACCCTGGGACCATGCCTCAGGACTACCTGGCATGATGATCTCTCTCTCCCTCCCCTCCCAGAGGACCTGAACCCTGGGACCATGCCTCAGGACTACCTGGCATGATGATCTTCTCTCTCTCCCTCCCCTTCCAGAGGACCTGAAACCCTGGAACCAATGCATGCTCATGAACTACTCTGGCAATGATGAAATCATCCTCTCCCTCTCTCGCCCTCCCTCCAGAGTACCTGAACCCTGGGACCATGCCTCAGGACTAACCTGGCATGATGATCTCTCTCTCCCTCCCCTCCCAGAGGACCTGAACCCTGGGACCATGCTCAGGACTACCTGCATGATGATTCTCCTCTCCCTCCCTCCAGAGGACCTGAACCCTGGGACCATGCCTCAGGACTACCTGGCATGATGATCTCTCTCTCCCTCCCTCCCAGAGGACCTGAACCCTGGGACCATGCTCAGGACTACCTGCATGATGATCTCTCTCTCCCTGCCTCCGGAGGACCTGAACCCTGGGACATGCCTCAGGACTACCTGGCATGATGATCTCTCTCTCCCTCCCCTCCAGAGGACCTGAACCCTGGGACCAATGCCTCAGGACTACCTGGCATGATGATCTCTCTCTCCCTCCCCTCCCAGAGGACCTGAACCCTGGGACCAATGCCTCAGGACTACTGTGCATGATGACTCTCTCTTCCCTCCCCTCCGCAGAGGACCTGAACCCTGGACCCATGCCTCAGGACTACCTGGCATGATGATCTCTCTCTCCCTCCCCGTCCCAGAGGACCTGAACCCTGGGACCATGCCTCATGACTACCTGGCATGATGATCTCTCTCTCCCTCCCCTCCCAGAGGACCTGAACCCTGGGACCATGCCTCAGGACTACCTGGCATGATGATCTCTCTCTCCCTCCCCTCCCAGAGGACCTGACCCTGGGGACCATGCCTCAGGACTACCTGGCATGATGATCTCTCTCCTCCCTCCCTCCCAGGAGGACCTGAACCCCTGGGACCCATGCCTCAGGACTACCTGGCATGATGATCTCTCTCTCCCTCCCCTCCCAGAGGACCTGAAACCCTGGGACCATGCCTCAGGACTACCTGGCATGATGATCTCTCTCTCCCTCCCCTCCAGAGGACCTGAACCCTGGGACCATGCCTCAGGACTACCTGGCATGATGATCTCTCTCTCTCCCTCCCCTCCCAGAGGACCTGAACCCTGGGACCATGCCTCAGGACTACCTGGCATGATGATCTCTCTCTCCCTCCCCTCCCAGAGGACCTGAACCCTGGGACCATGCCTCAGGACTACCTGGCATGATGATCTCTCTCTCTCCCTCCCTCCCAGAGGACCTGAACCCTGGGACCATGCCTCAGGACTACCTGGCATGATGATCTCTCTCTCCCTCCCCTCCCAGAGGACCTGAACCCTGGGACCATGCCTCAGGACTACCTGGCATGATGATCTCTCTCTCCCTCCCTCCCAGAGGACCTGAACCCTGGGACCATGCCTCAGGACTACCTGGCATGATGATCTCTCTCTCCCTCCCCTCCCAGAGGACCTGAACCCTGGGACCATGCCTCAGGACTACCTGGCATGATGATCTCTCTCTCCCTCCCCTCCCAGAGGACCTGAACCCTGGGACCATGCCTCAGGACTACCTGGCATGATGATCTCTCTCTCCCTCCCCTCCCAGAGGACCTGAACCCTGGGACCATGCCTCAGGACTACCTGGCATGATGATCTCTCTCTCCCTCCCCTCCCAGAGGACCTGAACCCTGGGACCATGCCTCAGGACTACCTGGCATGATGATCTCTCTCTCCCTCCCCTCCCAGAGGACCTGAACCCTGGGACCATGCCTCAGGACTACCTGGCATGATGATCTCTCTCTCCCTCCCCTCCCAGAGGACCTGAACCCTGGGACCATGCCTCAGGACTACCTGGCATGATGATCTCTCTCTCCCTCCCCTCCCAGAGGACCTGAACCCTGGGACCATGCCTCAGGACTACCTGGCATGATGATCTCTCTCTCCCTCCCCTCCCAGAGGACCTGAACCCTGGGACCATGCCTCAGGACTACCTGGCATGATGATCTCTCTCTCCCTCCCCTCCCAGAGGACCTGAACCCTGGGACCATGCCTCAGGACTACCTGGCATGATGATCTCTCTCTCCCTCCCCTCCCAGAGGACCTGAACCCTGGGACCATGCCTCAGGACTACCTGGCATGATGATCTCTCTCTCCCTCCCCTCCCAGGAGGACCTGAACCCTGGGACCATGCCTCAGGACTACCTGGCATGATGATCTCTCTCTCCCTCCCCTCCCAGAGGACCTGAACCCTGGGACCATGCCTCAGGACTACCTGGCATGATGATCTCTCTCTCCCTCCCCTCCCAGAGGACCTGAACCCTGGGACCATGCCTCAGGACTACCTGGCATGATGATCTCTCTCTCCCTCCCCTCCCAGAGGACCTGAACCCTGGGACCATGCTGCAGGACTACCTGGCATGATGACTCTCTCCTCCTCCCTCCCAGAGGACCTGAACCCTGGGACATGCCTCAGGACTACCTGGCATGATGATCTCTCTCATCCTCCCCTCCCAGAGGACCTGAACCCTGGGACATGCCTCAGGACACCTGGCATGATGATCTCTCTCTCCCTCCCGTCCCAGAGGACCTGAACCCTGGGACCATGCCTCAGGACTACCTGGCATGATGATCTCTCTCTCCTCCCCTCCCAGAGGACCTGAACCCTGGGACCATGCCTCAGGACTACCTGGCATGATGATCTCTCTCTCCCTCCCCTCCCAGAGGACCTGAACCCTGGGACCATGCCTCAGGACTACCTGGCATGATGATCTCTCTCTCCCTCCCCTCCCAGAGGACCTGAACCCTGGGACCATGCCTCAGGACTACCTGGCATGATGATCTCTCTCTCCCTCCCCTCCCAGAGGACCTGAACCCTGGGACCATGCCTCAGGACTACCTGGCATGATGATCTCTCTCTCCCTCCCCTCCCAGAGGACCTGAACCCTGGGACCATGCCTCAGGACTACCTGGCATGATGATCTCTCTCTCCCTCCCCTCCCAGAGGACCTGAACCCTGGGACCATGCCTCAGGACTACCTGGCATGATGATCTCTCTCTCCCTCCCCTCCCAGAGGACCTGAACCCTGGGACCATGCCTCAGGACTACCTGGCATGATGATCTCTCTCTCCCTCCCCTCCCAGAGGACCTGAACCCTGGGACCATGCCTCAGGACTACCTGGCATGATGATCTCTCTCTCCCTCCCCTCCAGAGGACCTGAACCCTGGGACCATGCCTCAGGACTACCTGGCATGATGATCTCTCTCTCCCTCCCCTCCCAGAGGACCTGAACCCTGGGACCATGCCTCAGGACTACCTGGCATGATGATCTCTCTCTCCCTCCCCTCCCAGAGGACCTGAACCCTGGGACCATGCCTCAGGACTACCTGGCATGATGATCTCTCTCTCCCTCCCCTCCCAGAGGACCTGAACCCTGGGACCATGCCTCAGGACTACCTGGCATGATGATCTCTCTCTCCCTCCCCTCCCAGAGGACCTGAACCCTGGGACCATGCCTCAGGACTACCTGGCATGATGATCTCTCTCTCCCTCCCCTCCCAGAGGACCTGAACCCTGGGACCATGCCTCAGGACTACCTGGCATGATGATCTCTCTCTCCCTCCCCTCCCAGAGGACCTGAACCCTGGGACCATGCCTCAGGACTACCTGGCATGATGATCTCTCTCTCCCTCCCCTCCCAGAGGACCTGAACCCTGGGACCATGCCTCAGGACTACCTGGCATGATGATCTCTCTCTCCCTCCCCTCCCAGAGGACCTGAACCCTGGGACCATGCCTCAGGACTACCTGGCATGATGATCTCTCTCTCCCCTCCCCTCCCAGAGGACCTGAACCCTGGACCATGCCTCAGGACTACCTGGCATGATGATCTCTCTCTCCCTCCCCTCCCAGAGGACCTGAACCCTGGGACCATGCCTCAGGACTACCTGGCATGATGATCTCTCTCTCCCTCCCCTCCCAGAGGACCTGAACCCTGGACCATGCCTCAGGACTACCTGGCATGATGATCTCTCTCTCCCTCCCCTCCCAGAGGACCTGAACCCTGGGACCATGCCTCAGGACTACCTGGCATGATGATCTCTCTCTCCCTCCCCTCCCAGAGGACCTGAACCCTGGGACCATGCCTCAGGACTACCTGGCATGATGATCTCTCTCTCTCCCTCCCCTCCCAGAGGACCTGAACCCTGGGACCATGCCTCAGGACTACCTGGCATGATGATCTCTCTCTCCCTCCCCTCCCAGAGGACCTGAACCCTGGGACCATGCCTCAGGACTACCTGGCATGATGATCTCTCTCTCTCTCCCCTCCCAGAGGACCTGAACCCTGGGACCATGCCTCAGGACTACCTGGCATGATGATCTCTCTTTATCTCCCCTCCCAGAGGACCTGAACCCTGGGACCATGCCTCAGGACTACCTGGCATGATGATCTCTCTCTCTCCCTCCGCTCCTGGAGGACCTGAACCCTGGGACCATGCCTCAGGACTACCTGGCATGATGATCTCTCTCTCCCTCCCCTCCCAGAGGACCTGAAACCTGGGACCATGCCTCAGGACTACCTGGCATGATGATCTCTCTCTCCCTCCCCTCCCAGAGGACCTGAACCCTGGGACCATGCCTCAGGACTACCTGGCATGATGATCTCTCTCTCTCCCTCCCCTCCCAGAGGACCTGAACCCTGGGACCATGCCTCAGGACTACCTGGCATGATGATCTCTCTCTCCCTCCCCTCCCAGAGGACCTGAACCCTGGGACCATGCCTCAGGACTACCTGGCATGATGATCTCTCTCTCTCCCTCCCCTCCCAGAGGACCTGAACCCTGGGACCATGCCTCAGGACTACCTGGCATGATGATCTCTCTCTCTCTCCCTCCTGGAGGACCTGAACCCTGGGACCATGCCTCAGGACTACCTGGCATGATGATCTCTCTCTCCCTCCCCTCCCAGAGGACCTGAACCCTGGGACCATGCCTCAGGACTACCTGGCATGATGATCTCTCTCTCTCTCCCCTCCCAGAGGACCTGAACCCTGGGACCATGCCTCAGGACTACCTGGCATGATGATCTCTCTCTCCTCTCCCCTCCCAGAGGACCTGAACCCTGGGACCATGCCTCAGGACTACCTGGCATGATGATCTCTCTCTCTCCCTCCCCTCCCAGGAGGACCTGAACCCTGGGACCATGCCTCAGGACTACCTGGCATGATGATCTCTCTCTCCCTCCCCTCCCAGAGGACCTGAACCCTGGGACCATGCCTCAGGACTACCTGGCATGATGATCTCTCTCTCCCTCCCCTCCCAGAGGACCTGAACCCTGGGACCATGCCTCAGGACTACCTGGCATGATGATCTCTCTCTCCTCCCCTCCCAGAGGACCTGAACCCTGGGACCATGCCTCAGGACTACCTGGCATGATGATCTCTCTCTCCCTCCCCTCCCAGAGGACCTGAACCCTGGGACCATGCCTCAGGACTACCTGGCATGATGATCTCTCTCTCTCCCTCCCCTCCCGGAGGACCTGAACCCTGGGACCATGCCTCAGGACTACCTGGCATGATGATCTCTCTCTCCCTCCCCTCCCGGAGGACCTGAACCCTGGGACAATGCCTCAGGACTACCTGGCATGATGATCTCTCTCTCCCTCCCCTCCGGAGGACCTGAACCCTGGGACCATGCCTCAGGAACTACCTGGCATGGATGATCTCTCTCTCCCTCCCCTCCAAGAGGACCTGAACCCTGGGACCATGCCTCAGGACTACCTTGGCATGATGATCTCTCGCTCTGCCTCCCCTCTCCAGAGGACCTGAACCCTGGGACCATGCCTCAGGACTACCTGGCATGAGGATCCTCTCTCTCTCTCTCTCCTCCCCCCTCCCCAGAGGACCTGAACCCTGGGGACCAATGCCTCAGGACGACCTGGCATGATGATCTCTCTCGCCCTCCCCTCCCAGAAGGACCTGAACCCTGGGACCATGCCTCAGGACTACCTGGCATGATGATCTCTCTCTCTCTCCCCTCCCAGAGGACCTGAACCCTGGGACCATGCCTCAGGACTACCTGGCATGATGATCTCTCTTTATCTCCCCTCCCAGAGGACCTGAACCCTGGGACCATGCCTCAGGACTACCTGGCATGATGATCTCTCTCTCTCCCTCCGCTCCTGGAGGACCTGAACCCTGGGACCATGCCTCAGGACTACCTGGCATGATGATCTCTCTCTCCCTCCCCTCCCAGAGGACCTGAAACCTGGGACCATGCCTCAGGACTACCTGGCATGATGATCTCTCTCTCCCTCCCCTCCCAGAGGACCTGAACCCTGGGACCATGCCTCAGGACTACCTGGCATGATGATCTCTCTCTCCCTCCCCTCCCAGAGGACCTGAACCCTGGGACCATGCCTCAGGACTACCTGGCATGATGATCTCTCTCTCCCTCCCCTCCCAGAGGACCTGAACCCTGGGACCATGCCTCAGGACTACCTGGCATGATGATCTCTCTCTCCCTCCCCTCCCAGAGGACCTGAACCCTGGGACCATGCCTCAGGACTACCTGGCATGATGATCTCTCTCTCCCTCCCCTCCCAGAGGACCTGAACCCTGGGACCATGCCTCAGGACTACCTGGCATGATGATCTCTCTCTCCCTCCCCTCCCAGAGGACCTGAACCCTGGGACCATGCCTCAGGACTACCTGGCATGATGATCTCTCTCTCCCTCCCCTCCCAGAGGACCTGAACCCTGGGACCATGCCTCAGGACTACCTGGCATGATGATCTCTCTCTCCCTCCCCTCCCAGAGGACCTGAACCCTGGGACCATGCCTCAGGACTACCTGGCATGATGATCTCTCTCTCCCTCCACCCCTGGAGGACCTGAACCCTGGGACCATGCCTCAGGACTACCTGGCATGATGATCTCTCTCTCCCTCCCCTCCCGGAGGACCTGAACCCTGGGACCATGCCTCAGGACTACCTGGCATGATGATCTCTCTCTCCCTCCCCTCCCAGAGGACCTGAACCCTGGGCCATGCCTCAGGACTACCTGGCATGATGATCTCTCTCTCCCTCCCCTCCCAGAGGACCTGAACCCTGGGACCATGCCTCAGGACTACCTGGCATGATGATCTCTCTCTCTCCCTCCCCTCCCAGAGGACCTGAACCCTGGGACCATGCCTCAGGACTACCTGGCATGATGATCTCTCTCTCCCTCCCCTCCCAGAGGACCTGAACCCTGGGACCATGCCTCAGGACTACCTGGCATGATGATCTCTCTCTCTCCCTCCCCTCCCAGAGGACCTGAACCCTGGGACCATGCCTCAGGACTACCTGGCATGATGATCTCTCTCTCCCTCCCCTCCCAGAGGACCTGAACCCTGGGACCATGCCTCAGGACTACCTGGCATGATGATCTCTCTCTCCCTCCCCTCCCAGAGGACCTGAACCCTGGGACCATGCCTCCGGACTACCTGGCATGATGATCTCTCTCTCCATCCCCTCCCAGAGGACCTGAACCCTGGGACCATGCCTCAGGACTACCTGGCATGATGATCTCTCTCTCCCTCCCCTCCCAGAGGACCTGAACCCTGGGACCATGCCTCAGGACTACCTGGCATGATGATCTCTCTCTCTCCCTCCCCTCCCAGAGGACCTGAACCCTGGGACCATGCCTCAGGACTACCTGGCATGATGATCTCTCTCTCCCTCCCCTCCCAGAGGACCTGAACCCTGGGACCATGCCTCAGGACTACCTGGCATGATGATCTCTCTCTCTCCCTCCCCTCCCAGAGGACCTGAACCCTGGGACCATGCCTCAGGACTACCTGGCATGATGATCTCTCTCTCTCCCTCCCCTCCCAGAGGACCTGAACCCTGGGACCATGCCTCAGGACTACCTGGCATGATGATCTCTCTCTCCCTCCCCTCCCAGAGGACCTGAACCCTGGGACCATGCCTCAGGACTACCTGGCATGATGATCTCTCTCTCCCTCCCCTCCCAGAGGACCTGAACCCTGGGACCATGCCTCAGGACTACCTGGCATGATGATCTCTCTCTCCCTCCCCTCCCAGAGGACCTGAACCCTGGGACCATGCCTCAGGACTACCTGGCATGATGATCTCTCTCTCCCTCCCCTCCCAGAGGACCTGAACCCTGGGACCATGCCTCAGGACTACCTGGCATGATGATCTCTCTCTCTCCCTCCCCTCCCGGAGGACCTGAACCCTGGGACCATGCCTCAGGACTACCTGGCATGATGATCTCTCTCTCCCTCCCCTCCCGGAGGACCTGAACCCTGGGACAATGCCTCAGGACTACCTGGCATGATGATCTCTCTCTCCCTCCCCTCCCGGAGGACCTGAACCCTGGGACCATGCCTCAGGACTACCTGGCATGATGATCTCTCTCTCCCTCCCCTCCAAGAGGACCTGAACCCTGGGACCATGCCTCAGGACTACCTGGCATGATGATCTCTCTCTCCCTCCCCTCCCAGAGGACCTGAACCCTGGGACCATGCCTCAGGACTACCTGGCATGATGATCTCTCTCTCTCCCTCCCCTCCCAGAGGACCTGAACCCTGGGACCATGCCTCAGGACTACCTGGCATGATGATCTCTCTCTCCCTCCCCTCCCAGAGGACCTGAACCCTGGGACCATGCCTCAGGACTACCTGGCATGATGATCTCTCTCTCCCTCCCCTCCCAGAGGACCTGAACCCTGGCACCATGCCTCAGGACTACCTGGCATGATGATCTCTCTCTCCCTCCACCCCTGGAGGACCTGAACCCTGGGACCATGCCTCAGGACTACCTGGCATGATGATCTCTCTCTCCCTCCGCTCCTGGAGGACCTGAACCCTGGGACCATGCCTCAGGACTACCTGGCATGATGATCTCTCTCTCCCTCCCCTCCCAGAGGACCTGAACCCTGGGACCATGCCTCAGGACTACCTGGCATGATGATCTCTCTCTCCCTCCCCTCCCAGAGGACCTGAACCCTGGGACCATGCCTCAGGACTACCTGGCATGATGATCTCTCTCTCTCCCTCCCCTCCCAGAGGACCTGAACCCTGGGACCATGCCTCAGGACTACCTGGCATGATGATCTCTCTCTCCCTCCCCTCCCAGAGGACCTGAACCCTGGGACCATGCCTCAGGACTACCTGGCATGATGATCTCTCTCTCTCCCTCCCCTCCCAGAGGACCTGAACCCTGGGACCATGCCTCAGGACTACCTGGCATGATGATCTCTCTCTCTCTCCCCTCCTGGAGGACCTGAACCCTGGGACCATGCCTCAGGACTACCTGGCATGATGATCTCTCTCTCCCTCCCCTCCCAGAGGACCTGAACCCTGGGACCATGCCTCAGGACTACCTGGCATGATGATCTCTCTCTCTCTCCCCTCCCAGAGGACCTGAACCCTGGGACCATGCCTCAGGACTACCTGGCATGATGATCTCTCTCTCCCTCCCCTCCCGGAGGACCTGAACCCTGGGACAATGCCTCAGGACTACCTGGCATGATGATCTCTCTCTCCCTCCCCTCCCGGAGGACCTGAACCCTGGGACCATGCCTCAGGACTACCTGGCATGATGATCTCTCTCTCCCTCCCCTCCAAGAGGACCTGAACCCTGGGACCATGCCTCAGGACTACCTGGCATGATGATCTCTCTCTCCCTCCCCTCCCAGAGGACCTGAACCCTGGGACCATGCCTCAGGACTACCTGGCATGATGATCTCTCTCTCTCCCTCCCCTCCCAGAGGACCTGAACCCTGGGACCATGCCTCAGGACTACCTGGCATGATGATCTCTCTCTCCCTCCCCTCCCAGAGGACCTGAACCCTGGGACCATGCCTCAGGACTACCTGGCATGATGATCTCTCTCTCCCTCCCCTCCCAGAGGACCTGAACCCTGGCACCATGCCTCAGGACTACCTGGCATGATGATCTCTCTCTCCCTCCACCCCTGGAGGACCTGAACCCTGGGACCATGCCTCAGGACTACCTGGCATGATGATCTCTCTCTCCCTCCGCTCCTGGAGGACCTGAACCCTGGGACCATGCCTCAGGACTACCTGGCATGATGATCTCTCTCTCCCTCCCCTCCCAGAGGACCTGAACCCTGGGACCATGCCTCAGGACTACCTGGCATGATGATCTCTCTCTCCCTCCCCTCCCAGAGGACCTGAACCCTGGGACCATGCCTCAGGACTACCTGGCATGATGATCTCTCTCTCTCCCTCCCCTCCCAGAGGACCTGAACCCTGGGACCATGCCTCAGGACTACCTGGCATGATGATCTCTCTCTCCCTCCCCTCCCAGAGGACCTGAACCCTGGGACCATGCCTCAGGACTACCTGGCATGATGATCTCTCTCTCTCCCTCCCCTCCCAGAGGACCTGAACCCTGGGACCATGCCTCAGGACTACCTGGCATGATGATCTCTCTCTCTCTCCCCTCCTGGAGGACCTGAACCCTGGGACCATGCCTCAGGACTACCTGGCATGATGATCTCTCTCTCCCTCCCCTCCCAGAGGACCTGAACCCTGGGACCATGCCTCAGGACTACCTGGCATGATGATCTCTCTCTCTCTCCCCTCCCAGAGGACCTGAACCCTGGGACCATGCCTCAGGACTACCTGGCATGATGATCTCTCTCTCTCTCCCCTCCCAGAGGACCTGAACCCTGGGACCATGCCTCAGGACTACCTGGCATGATGATCTCTCTCTCTCCCTCCCCTCCCAGAGGACCTGAACCCTGGGACCATGCCTCAGGACTACCTGGCATGATGATCTCTCTCTCCCTCCCCTCCCAGAGGACCTGAACCCTGGGACCATGCCTCAGGACTACCTGGCATGATGATCTCTCTCTCCCTCCCCTCCCAGAGGACCTGAACCCTGGGACCATGCCTCAGGACTACCTGGCATTATGATCTCTCTCTCCCTCCCCTCCCAGAGGACCTGAACCCTGGGACCATGCCTCAGGACTACCTGGCATGATGATCTCTCTCTCCCTCCCCTCCCAGAGGACCTGAACCCTGGGACCATGCCTCAGGACTACCTGGCATGATGATCTCTCTCTCCCTCCCCTCCCGGAGGACCTGAACCCTGGGACCATGCCTCAGGACTACCTGGCATGATGATCTCTCTCTCCCTCCCCTCCCAGAGGACCTGAACCCTGGGACCATGCCTCAGGACTACCTGGCATGATGATCTCTCTCTCCCTCCCCTCCCAGAGGACCTGAACCCTGGGACCATGCCTCAGGACTACCTGGCATGATGATCTCTCTCTCCCTCCCCTCCCAGAGGACCTGAACCCTGGGACCATGCCTCAGGACTACCTGGCATGATGATCTCTCTCCCTCCCCTCCCAGAGGACCTGAACCCTGGGACCATGCCTCAGGACTACCTGGCATGATGATCTCTCTCTCCCTCCCCTCCCAGAGGACCTGAACCCTGGGACCATGCCTCAGGACTACCTGCATGATGATCTCTCTCTCCCTCCCCTCCCTGAGGACCTGAACCCTGGGACCATGCCTCAGGACTACCTGGCATGATGATCTCTCTCTCCCTCCCCTCCCAGAGGACCTGAACCCTGGGACCATGCCTCAGGACTACCTGGTATGATGATCTCTCTCTCTCCCTCCCCTCCCAGAGGACCTGAACCCTGGGACCATGCCTCAGGACTACCTGGCATGATGATCTCTCTCTCCCTCCCCTCCCAGAGGACCTGAACCCTGGGACCATGCCTCAGGACTACCTGGCATGATGATCTCTCTCTCTCTCCCCTCCCAGAGGACCTGAACCCTGGGACCATGCCTCAGGACTACCTGGCATGATGATCTCTCTCTCCCTCCCCTCCCAGAGGACCTGAACCCTGGGACCATGCCTCAGGACTACCTGGCATGATGATCTCTCTCTCCCTCCCCTCCCAGAGGACCTGAACCCTGGGACCATGCCTCAGGACTACCTGGCATGATGATCTCTCTCTCTCTCCCCTCCCAGAGGACCTGAACCCTGGGACCATGCCTCAGGACTACCTGGCATGATGACTCCTGGCTGCTGCTCCAGTTTCAACTGTTCTATCTGTGAACCCTGACCTGTTCACTGGACATGCAACCTTGTCCCGGACCTGCTGTTTTCATCTCTCTCTCTCACCTGCTGTGCTGACCTCTGAATGCTCGGCTATTAAAAGCCAACTGACATTTAACTCCTGAGGTAGTGGCCTCTACAACCACTGTGATTATTATTATCTGACCCTGCTTGTCTTTTCTCCTATAATGCAAGATGAATTCTGTTGGTTTCCAAGATAATCAACTGACAGGGGAGAGTATGGTAAGATGAGTTCTGTTGGTTTCCAAGATAATCAACTGACAGGGGAGAGTATGGTAAGATGAGTTCTGTTGGTTTCCAAGATAATCAACTGACAGGGGAGAGTATGGTAAGATGAGTTCTGTTGGTTTCCCCACCAAGACAAACATGTGGTTGAGAAATCCCTCAGTGCTGAACTTCTGAGTCCATCTTGTTCGCGTCCAAAGTAAAAAAACAGGAGAAAATCCCCAGATTTTTAAAGGTGGTATGAGGTGACACGGTAGTAGTCAAACGGCAAGATAATCAACTGACAGGGGAGAGTATGGTGAAAAATATTATCTCCAAAGTGAACCATTACAATTTGAACTAAATAAAATAATAATCTGGATAAGAATGAAAATGGGGACATTGGCAGGGGCTCTTGTTCAGTGCCACTCTTTCCTTTTTACCGTGCCACTCTTTCCTGTTCAGTGCCAGTCTTTCCTGTTCCGTGCCACTCTTTCCTTTTTTCGGGTGCCACTCTTTCCTGTTCAGTGCCACTCTTTCCTGTTCAGTGCCACTCTTTCCTGTTCAGTGCCACTCTTTCCTTTTCCCGTGCCACTCTTTCCTTTTCCCGTGCCACTCTTTCCTTTTTTCCCGTGGCACTCTTTCCTGTCCCGTGCCACTCTTTCCTGTTCAGTGCCACTCTTTCCTGTTCAGTGCCACTCTTTCCTGTTCAGTGCCACTCTTTCCTGTTCAGTGCCACTCTTTCCTGTTCAGTGCCACTCTTTCCTGTTCAGTGCCACTCTTTCCTGTCCCGGGCCACTCTTTCCTGTTCAGTACCACTCTTTCCTGTTCCGTGCCACTCTTTCCTGTCCCGTGCCACTCTTTCCTGTCGTGCCAGTCTTTCCTGTCCCGTGCCACTCTTTCCTGTTCACTGCCACTCTTCCTGTTCAGTGCCACTCTTCCTGGTACCATAGTGCCCCCCAAAGATAATAAAAAATTAATTGCAGACATCTCAGAACAAATTAGGTCAGAATGATTCTTAAGCATCTTCACTATTCCCACATCGAAAGCTTTTAGATGACTGAAAGTGGAGGGGAGAGAGAGTCGCTCAGATAAAATGGCGTCTTGTACATCAGATTGTCCACAGTACGATCCCCTAGGTAGCTATGTAACTACTTTAACTTAGTCCGGGATAACCATAACTATTCAACTAGAAGGAGTCAAACTGACATTGTAAAAGTGGTACGAAGGGGAAAATAAACATGTTTTGTAAATATTTTTTATACTCAGCTGCCGTTCTTTGGAATAATCTCTGAAATGTATAACCTTCATGAGGTAGTTGGAAGTTCTCTCTGGAAAAAACAAAATGGCTGAATAGTAGCATGTCTGAAAAGGGAGTGGTAAGGTTAAAGTAGGTGAAGGAAATCCCCCGGATAGCATATGGTCTGCCTTTTATGGTGCCTGATGTTTATTATAATGTGATTGTCTTGCATGTGTATATATACACAAACACACATATGTATATATTAGGGATTGATTATTTATATATTTAAGGGTTTGTGAGACAAGAAAGAACCATAGTTGTTTATTATTTTAGTAGGAACGGAAATTGTATTAATTATCAGATGTTGTGAAACAAACAACAATGGTCTCTGTCATTACAATCGCCTCCTAAACTTGTTGTATTCCCACTTCCTGTTTATCTCTTTCCCACTTCCTGTTTATCTCTTTCCCACTTCCTGTTTACCTCTTTCCCACTTCCTGTTTCCCTCTTCAAAAGGACCACAGTGGAAATAAGCTGTTAAACTCTAACCTTGTTGTATTCCCACTTCCTGTTTACCTCTTTCCCACTTCCTGTTTACCTCTTTCCCACTTCCTGTTTCCCTCTTCAAAAGGACCACAGTGGAAATAAGCTGTTAAACTCTAACCTTGTTGTATTCCCACTTCCTGTTTACCTCTTTCCCACTTCCTGTTTCCAACTTTCCAACTTCCTGTTTCCCTCTTCAAAGGGACCACAGTGGAAATAAGCTGTTAAACTCCTTCATGATTTTATTAAAAAAGAACTCTCTTATGTATTGATTATAGAAATTGCCAAATAAATTCAAATCAATCAATAACGACACGATCTCAATTGCTGTCCACACCGACCTCACCAACCCAGATAAGAGGAACACCTATGTGAGAATGCTGTTCATTGACTACAGCTCAGCGTTCACCACCATCGTCCCTTTCCAACTCTCGTCACCAAGCATAGAGGACCCAGCTCAGCGTTCACCACCATCGTCCCTTTCCAACGCTCGTCACCAAGCATAGAGGACCCAGCTCAGCGTTCACCACCATCGTCCCTTTCCAACGCTCGTCACCAAGCATAGAGGACCCAGCTCAGCGTTCACCACCATCGTCCCTTTCCAACGCTGGTCACCAAGCATAGAGGACCCATTAACTACAGCTCAGAGTTCACCACCATCGTCCCTTTCCAACGCTCGTCACCAAGCATAGAGGACCCAGCTCAGCGTTCAACACCATCGTCCCTTTCCAACGCTGGTCACCAAAAGCATAGAGGACCCAGCTCAGCGTTCACCACCATCGTCCCTTTCCAACGCTGGTCACCAAGCATAGAGGACCCAGCTCAGCGTTCAACACCATCGTCCCTTTCCAACGCTCGTCACCAAGCATAGAGGACCCAGTTCAGCGTTCAACACCATCGTCCCTTTCCAACGCTGGTCACCAAGCATAGAGGACCCAGCTCAGCGTTCAACACCATCGTCCCTTTCCAACGCTCGTCACCACCATCTTCCCTTTCCAACGCTCGTCACCAAGCATAGAGGACACTGGGTCTAAACCCCTGCTGAAACTGGAACCAGTATTCCTGACTGGATGGCACCAGGTGGTGAGGGTCCTGACTGGCCGGCACCAGGTGGTGAGGGTCCTGACTGGCCGGCACCAGGTGGTGAGGGTCCTGATTGACACCAGGTGGTGAGGGTCCTGACTGGCCGGAACCAGGTGGTGAGGGTCCTGACTGACACCAGGAGGTGAGGGTCCTGCCTGGCCGACACCAGGTGGTGAGGGTCCTGACTGACACCAGGTGGTGAGGGTCCTGACTGGCCGGCACCAGGTGGTGAGGGTGGTGAGGGTCCTGACTGGCCGGCACTGGGTGGTGAGTGTCCTGACTGGCACCAGGTGGTGAGGGTCTTGTCACCAGGTGGTGAGGGTGGGGGGGATGGTCAAGGTGGGGGGGATGGGGGGGGGTGAGCCCTTCCACATCGACGGGGCTGCAGTGGAGCGGGTCGAGAGCTTCAACTTCCTCCAACTCACTAAGGACTTAAAATGGTCCTCACACACACACACGTGAAGAAGGCAGCGACAGGGCCTCTTCCCTCTCAGGAGGGTTTGGCATTTGCCCTCAAAAAATGTTCTACAGCTGCACCATTGAGATTCCTGACTGGCTGCTGCATCACTGCTTGGTATGGTAACTGCACCGCCTTCAATCGCATGGCGCTACAGAGGGTGATGCGGACAGTCCAGGACATCACTGGGGCCCAAGGACCCTGCCTTCCAGGATGTCAAGATAAAGCCTGTATGAAGGCCCGGAAAACTGTTACAGACTCCAACCACCCAATACATAGACTGTTCTCTCAGCTTCCGCATTGGCAAGTCATAATTGAATTGAGACACTATCTAACAGGTCTGTAATATTATATTGGAGACAGTAGGTCTAGCTGGAATGTCATAATATAATAGAGACAGTAGATCTAGCTGGTCTGTCATAATATAATAGAGACAGTAGATCTAGCTGGTCTGTCATAATATAATAGAGACAGTAGATCTAGCTGGTCTGTCATAATATAATAGAGACAGTAGATCTAGCTGGACTGTCATAATATAATAGAGACAGTAGATCTAGCTGGTCTGTCATAATATAATAGAGACAGTAGATCTAGCTGGTCTGTCATATTATAATAGAAACAGTAGATCTAGCTGGTCTGTCATAATATAATAGAAACAGTTGATCTAGCTGGTCTGTCATAATATAATAGAGACAGTAGATCTAGCATGTCTGTCATAATATAATAGAGACAGTAGATCTAGCATGTCTGTCATAATATAATAGAGACAGTTGATCTAGCTGGTCTGTCATAATATAAAGAGACAGTAGTTCTAGCTGGTCTGTCACATTATAATAGAGACAGTAGATCTAGCTGGTCTGTCATAATATAATAGAGACAGTAGATCGAGCTGGTCTGTCATAATATAATAGAGACAGTATATCTAGCTGGTCTGTCATAATATAAACAGAGACAGTAGATCTAGCTGGTTTGTCATAATATAATAGAGACAGTAGATCTAGCTGGTCTGTCATATCATATTATAATAGAGACAGTAGATCTAGCTGGTCCGTCATATATAATAGAGACAGTAGATCTAGCTGGTATGTCATATATAATAGAGACATAGATCTAGTCGCGTCTGTCACATTATAATAGAGACAGTAGATCTAGCTGGTCTGTCATAATATAATAGAGACAGTAGATCTAGCTGGTCTGTCATAATATAATAGAGACAGTAGATCTAGCTGTCCTGTCATTTTATAATAGAGACAGTAGATCTAGCTGGTCGTCATATTATAATAGAGACAGTAGATCTAGTGGTCTGTCATTATATAATAGTGACAGTAGATCTAGCTGCGTCTGTCATATATAATAGAGACAGTAGATCTAGCTGGTCTGTCCTATTATAATAGAGACAGTAGATCTAGCTGGTATGTCATATTATAATAGAGGACAGTAGATCTAGCTGGTCTGTCCAATATTATAATAGAGACAGTAGATCTAGCTGGTCTGTCATCATATATAATAGAGCCAGTAGATCTAGCTGTCCGTCATTTTATAATAGAGACAGTAGATCTAGCTGTTCCGTCATATTATAATAGAGACAGTAGATCTAGCTGGTCTGTCATATTATAATAGCGACAGTAGATCAGCTGGTCGTCATAATATAATATGAATAGATCTAGCTGGTCTGTCATAATATAAGAGGACAGTATATCTAGCTGGTCTGTCATAATATAATAGAGACAGTAGATCTAGCTGGTCTGTCATAATATAATAGAGACAGTAGATTCTAGATGGTCTGTCATAGTATAATAGAGACAGTAGATCTAGCTGGTCTGTCATAATATAATAGAGACAGTAGATCTAGCTGGTCTGTCATAATATAATAGAGACAGTAGATCTAGCTGGTCTGTCATAATATAATAGAGACAGTAGATCTAGCTGGACTGTCATAATATAATAGAGACAGTAGATCTAGCTGGTCTGTCATAATATAATAGAGACAGTAGATCTAGCTGGTCTGTCATATTATATAGGAAACAGTTGATCGAGCTGGTCTGTCATAATAATAGAGAGCAGTAGATCTAGCTGGTCACTCATATTATAATCGAGACCGTTGCAGATCTAGCTGGTCTGTCATAATATAATAGAAACAGTTGATCTAGCTGGTTCCTGTCATATATAATAGAGACAGTAGATCTAGCATGTCTGTCATAATATAATAGTAGACCAGTTGATCAGCTGGTCTGTCATAATATAATAGAGACAGTAGACTAGCTGGTCCGTCAGAATATAATAAGACAGTTGATCTAGCCTTTGTCTGTCATAAGTATAATAGAGACAGTTGAATTAGCTGGTCTGTCATAATATAATAGAGACAGTAGATCTAGCTGGTCTGTCATAATATAATAGAGACAGTAGATCTAGCTGGTCTGTCATAATATAATAGAGACAGTAGATCTAGCTGGTCTGTCATAATATAATAGAGACAGTAGATCTAGCTGGTCTGTCATAATATAATAGAGACAGTAGATCTAGCTGGTCTGTCATAATATAATAGAGACAGTAGATCTAGCTGGTCTGTCATAATTATAATAGAGACAGTAGATCTAGCTGGTCTGTCATAATATAATAGAGACAGTAGATCTAGCTGGTCTGTCATAATATAATAGAGACAGTAGATCTAGCTGGTCTGTCATAATATAATAGAGACAGTAGATCTAGCTGGTCTGTCATAATATAATAGAGACAGTAGATCTAGCTGGTCTGTCATAATATAATAGAGACAGTAGATCTAGCTGGTCTGTCATAATATAATAGAGACAGTAGATCTAGCTGGTCTGTCATAATATAATAGAGACAGTAGATCTAGCTGGTCTGTCATAATATAATAGAGACAGTAGATCTAGCTGGTCTGTCATAATATAATAGAGACAGTAGATCTAGCTGGTCTGTCATAATATAATAGAGACAGTAGATCTAGCTGGTCTGTCATAATATAATAGAGACAGTAGATCTAGCTGGTCTGTCATAATATAATAGAGACAGTAGATCTAGCTGGTCTGTCATAATATAATAGAGACAGTAGATCTAGCTGGTCTGTCATAATATAATAGAGACAGTAGATCTAGCTGGTCTGTCATAATATAATAGAGACAGTAGATCTAGCTGGTCTGTCATATAATAGAGACAGTAGATCTAGCTGGTCTGTCATAATATAATAGAGACAGTAGATCTAGCTGGTCTGTCATAATATAATAGAGACAGTAGATCTAGCTGGTCTGTCATAATATAATAGAGACAGTAGATCTAGCTGGTCTGTCATAATATAATAGAGACAGTAGATCTAGCTGGTCTGTCATAATATAATAGAGACAGTAGATCTAGCTGGTCTGTCATAATATAATAGAGACAGTAGATCTAGCTGGTCTGTCATAATATAATAGAGACAGTAGATCTAGCTGGTCTGTCATAATATAATAGAGACAGTAGATCTAGCTGGTCTGTCATAATATAATAGAGACAGTAGATCTAGCTGGTCTGTCATAATATAATAGAGACAGTAGATCTAGCTGGTCTGTCATAATATAATAGAGACAGTAGATCTAGCTGGTCTGTCATAATATAATAGAGACAGTAGATCTAGCTGGTCTGTCATAATATAATAGAGACAGTAGATCTAGCTGGTCTGTCATAATATAATAGAGACAGTAGATCTAGCTGGTCTGTCATAATATAATAGAGACAGTAGATCTAGCTGGTCTGTCATAATATAATAGAGACAGTAGATCTAGCTGGTCTGTCATAATATAATAGAGACAGTAGATCTAGCTGGTCTGTCATAATATAATAGAGACAGTAGATCTAGCTGGTCTGTCATATAATAGAGACAGTAGATCTAGCTGGTCTGTCATAATATAATAGAGACAGTAGATCTAGCTGGTCTGTCATAATATAATAGAGACAGTAGATCTAGCTGGTCTGTCATAATATAATAGAGACAGTAGATCTAGCTGGTCTGTCATAATATAATAGAGACAGTAGATCTAGCTGGTCTGTCATAATATAATAGAGACAGTAGATCTAGCTGGTCTGTCATAATATAATAGAGACAGTAGATCTAGCTGGTCTGTCATAATATAATAGAGACAGTAGATCTAGCTGGTCTGTCATAATATAATAGAGACAGTAGATCTAGCTGGTCTGTCATAATATAATAGAGACAGTAGATCTAGCTGGTCTGTCATAATATAATAGAGACAGTAGATCTAGCTGGTCTGTCATAATATAATAGAGACAGTAGATCTAGCTGGTCTGTCATAATATAATAGAGACAGTAGATCTAGCTGGTCTGTCATAATATAATAGAGACAGTAGATCTAGCTGGTCTGTCATAATATAATAGAGACAGTAGATCTAGCTGGTCTGTCATAATATAATAGAGACAGTAGATCTAGCTGGTCTGTCATAATATAATAGAGACAGTAGATCTAGCTGGTCTGTCATAATATAATAGAGACAGTAGATCTAGCTGGTCTGTCATAATATAATAGAGACAGTAGATCTAGCTGGTCTGTCATAATATAATAGAGACAGTAGATCTAGCTGGTCTGTCATAATATAATAGAGACAGTAGATCTAGCTGGTCTGTCATAATATAATAGAGACAGTAGATCTAGCTGGTCTGTCATAATATAATAGAGACAGTAGATCTAGCTGGTCTGTCATAATATAATAGAGACAGTAGATCTAGCTGGTCTGTCATAATATAATAGAGACAGTAGATCTAGCTGGTCTGTCATAATATAATAGAGACAGTAGATCTAGCTGGTCTGTCATAATATAATAGAGACAGTAGATCTAGCTGGTCTGTCATAATATAATAGAGACAGTAGATCTAGCTGGTCTGTCATAATATAATAGAGACAGTAGATCTAGCTGGTCTGTCATAATATAATAGAGACAGTAGATCTAGCTGGTCTGTCATAATATAATAGAGACAGTAGATCTAGCTGGTCTGTCATAATATAATAGAGACAGTAGATCTAGCTGGTCTGTCATAATATAATAGAGACAGTAGATCTAGCTGGTCTGTCATAATATAATAGAGACAGTAGATCTAGCTGGTCTGTCATAATATAATAGAGACAGTAGATCTAGCTGGTCTGTCATAATATAATAGAGACAGTAGATCTAGCTGGTCTGTCATAATATAATAGAGACAGTAGATCTAGCTGGTCTGTCATAATATAATAGAGACAGTAGATCTAGCTGGTCTGTCATAATATAATAGAGACAGTAGATCTAGCTGGTCTGTCATAATATAATAGAGACAGTAGATCTAGCTGGTCTGTCATAATATAATAGAGACAGTAGATCTAGCTGGTCTGTCATAATATAATAGAGACAGTAGATCTAGCTGGTCTGTCATAATATAATAGAGACAGTAGATCTAGCTGGTCTGTCATAATATAATAGAGACAGTAGATCTAGCTGGTCTGTCATAATATAATAGAGACAGTAGATCTAGCTGGTCTGTCATAATATAATAGAGACAGTAGATCTAGCTGGTCTGTCATAATATAATAGAGACAGTAGATCTAGCTGGTCTGTCATATAATAGAGACAGTAGATCTAGCTGGTCTGTCATAATATAATAGAGACAGTAGATCTAGCTGGTCTGTCATAATATAATAGAGACAGTAGATCTAGCTGGTCTGTCATAATATAATAGAGACAGTAGATCTAGCTGGTCTGTCATAATATAATAGAGACAGTAGATCTAGCTGGTCTGTCATAATATAATAGAGACAGTAGATCTAGCTGGTCTGTCATAATATAATAGAGACAGTAGATCTAGCTGGTCTGTCATAATATAATAGAGACAGTAGATCTAGCTGGTCTGTCATAATATAATAGAGACAGTAGATCTAGCTGGTCTGTCATAATATAATAGAGACAGTAGATCTAGCTGGTCTGTCATAATATAATAGAGACAGTAGATCTAGCTGGTCTGTCATAATATAATAGAGACAGTAGATCTAGCTGGTCTGTCATAATATAATAGAGACAGTAGATCTAGCTGGTCTGTCATAATATAATAGAGACAGTAGATCTAGCTGGTCTGTCATAATATAATAGAGACAGTAGATCTAGCTGGTCTGTCATAATATAATAGAGACAGTAGATCTAGCTGGTCTGTCATAATATAATAGAGACAGTAGATCTAGCTGGTCTGTCATAATATAATAGAGACAGTAGATCTAGCTGGTCTGTCATAATATAATAGAGACAGTAGATCTAGCTGGTCTGTCATAATATAATAGAGACAGTAGATCTAGCTGGTCTGTCATAATATAATAGAGACAGTAGATCTAGCTGGTCTGTCATAATATAATAGAGACAGTAGATCTAGCTGGTCTGTCATAATATAATAGAGACAGTAGATCTAGCTGGTCTGTCATAATATAATAGAGACAGTAGATCTAGCTGGTCTGTCATAATATAATAGAGACAGTAGATCTAGCTGGTCTGTCATAATATAATAGAGACAGTAGATCTAGCTGGTCTGTCATAATATAATAGAGACAGTAGATCTAGCTGGTCTGTCATAATATAATAGAGACAGTAGATCTAGCTGGTCTGTCATAATATAATAGAGACAGTAGATCTAGCTGGTCTGTCATAATATAATAGAGACAGTAGATCTAGCTGGTCTGTCATAATATAATAGAGACAGTAGATCTAGCTGGTCTGTCATAATATAATAGAGACAGTAGATCTAGCTGGTCTGTCATAATATAATAGAGACAGTAGATCTAGCTGGTCTGTCATAATATAATAGAGACAGTAGATCTAGCTGGTCTGTCATAATATAATAGAGACAGTAGATCTAGCTGGTCTGTCATAATATAATAGAGACAGTAGATCTAGCTGGTCTGTCATAATATAATAGAGACAGTAGATCTAGCTGGTCTGTCATAATATAATAGAGACAGTAGATCTAGCTGGTCTGTCATAATATAATAGAGACAGTAGATCTAGCTGGTCTGTCATAATATAATAGAGACAGTAGATCTAGCTGGTCTGTCATAATATAATAGAGACAGTAGATCTAGCTGGTCTGTCATAATATAATAGAGACAGTAGATCTAGCTGGTCTGTCATAATATAATAGAGACAGTAGATCTAGCTGGTCTGTCATAATATAATAGAGACAGTAGATCTAGCTGGTCTGTCATAATATAATAGAGACAGTAGATCTAGCTGGTCTGTCATAATATAATAGAGACAGTAGATCTAGCTGGTCTGTCATAATATAATAGAGACAGTAGATCTAGCTGGTCTGTCATAATATAATAGAGACAGTAGATCTAGCTGGTCTGTCATAATATAATAGAGACAGTAGATCTAGCTGGTCTGTCATAATATAATAGAGACAGTAGATCTAGCTGGTCTGTCATAATATAATAGAGACAGTAGATCTAGCTGGTCTGTCATAATATAATAGAGACAGTAGATCTAGCTGGTCTGTCATAATATAATAGAGACAGTAGATCTAGCTGGTCTGTCATAATATAATAGAGACAGTAGATCTAGCTGGTCTGTCATAATATAATAGAGACAGTAGATCTAGCTGGTCTGTCATAATATAATAGAGACAGTAGATCTAGCTGGTCTGTCATAATATAATAGAGACAGTAGATCTAGCTGGTCTGTCATAATATAATAGAGACAGTAGATCTAGCTGGTCTGTCATAATATAATAGAGACAGTAGATCTAGCTGGTCTGTCATAATATAATAGAGACAGTAGATCTAGCTGGTCTGTCATAATATAATAGAGACAGTAGATCTAGCTGGTCTGTCATAATATAATAGAGACAGTAGATCTAGCTGGTCTGTCATAATATAATAGAGACAGTAGATCTAGCTGGTCTGTCATAATATAATAGAGACAGTAGATCTAGCTGGTCTGTCATAATATAATAGAGACAGTAGATCTAGCTGGTCTGTCATAATATAATAGAGACAGTAGATCTAGCTGGTCTGTCATAATATAATAGAGACAGTAGATCTAGCTGGTCTGTCATAATATAATAGAGACAGTAGATCTAGCTGGTCTGTCATAATATAATAGAGACAGTAGATCTAGCTGGTCTGTCATAATATAATAGAGACAGTAGATCTAGCTGGTCTGTCATAATATAATAGAGACAGTAGATCTAGCTGGTCTGTCATAATATAATAGAGACAGTAGATCTAGCTGGTCTGTCATAATATAATAGAGACAGTAGATCTAGCTGGTCTGTCATAATATAATAGAGACAGTAGATCTAGCTGGTCTGTCATAATATAATAGAGACAGTAGATCTAGCTGGTCTGTCATAATATAATAGAGACAGTAGATCTAGCTGGTCTGTCATAATATAATAGAGACAGTAGATCTAGCTGGTCTGTCATAATATAATAGAGACAGTAGATCTAGCTGGTCTGTCATAATATAATAGAGACAGTAGATCTAGCTGGTCTGTCATAATATAATAGAGACAGTAGATCTAGCTGGTCTGTCATAATATAATAGAGACAGTAGATCTAGCTGGTCTGTCATAATATAATAGAGACAGTAGATCTAGCTGGTCTGTCATAATATAATAGAGACAGTAGATCTAGCTGGTCTGTCATAATATAATAGAGACAGTAGATCTAGCTGGTCTGTCATAATATAATAGAGACAGTAGATCTAGCTGGTCTGTCATAATATAATAGAGACAGTAGATCTAGCTGGTCTGTCATAATATAATAGAGACAGTAGATCTAGCTGGTCTGTCATAATATAATAGAGACAGTAGATCTAGCTGGTCTGTCATAATATAATAGAGACAGTAGATCTAGCTGGTCTGTCATAATATAATAGAGACAGTAGATCTAGCTGGTCTGTCATAATATAATAGAGACAGTAGATCTAGCTGGTCTGTCATAATATAATAGAGACAGTAGATCTAGCTGGTCTGTCATAATATAATAGAGACAGTAGATCTAGCTGGTCTGTCATAATATAATAGAGACAGTAGATCTAGCTGGTCTGTCATAATATAATAGAGACAGTAGATCTAGCTGGTCTGTCATAATATAATAGAGACAGTAGATCTAGCTGGTCTGTCATAATATAATAGAGACAGTAGATCTAGCTGGTCTGTCATAATATAATAGAGACAGTAGATCTAGCTGGTCTGTCATAATATAATAGAGACAGTAGATCTAGCTGGTCTGTCATAATATAATAGAGACAGTAGATCTAGCTGGTCTGTCATAATATAATAGAGACAGTAGATCTAGCTGGTCTGTCATAATATAATAGAGACAGTAGATCTAGCTGGTCTGTCATAATATAATAGAGACAGTAGATCTAGCTGGTCTGTCATAATATAATAGAGACAGTAGATCTAGCTGGTCTGTCATAATATAATAGAGACAGTAGATCTAGCTGGTCTGTCATAATATAATAGAGACAGTAGATCTAGCTGGTCTGTCATAATATAATAGAGACAGTAGATCTAGCTGGTCTGTCATAATATAATAGAGACAGTAGATCTAGCTGGTCTGTCATAATATAATAGAGACAGTAGATCTAGCTGGTCTGTCATAATATAATAGAGACAGTAGATCTAGCTGGTCTGTCATAATATAATAGAGACAGTAGATCTAGCTGGTCTGTCATAATATAATAGAGACAGTAGATCTAGCTGGTCTGTCATAATATAATAGAGACAGTAGATCTAGCTGGTCTGTCATAATATAATAGAGACAGTAGATCTAGCTGGTCTGTCATAATATAATAGAGACAGTAGATCTAGCTGGTCTGTCATAATATAATAGAGACAGTAGATCTAGCTGGTCTGTCATAATATAATAGAGACAGTAGATCTAGCTGGTCTGTCATAATATAATAGAGACAGTAGATCTAGCTGGTCTGTCATAATATAATAGAGACAGTAGATCTAGCTGGTCTGTCATAATATAATAGAGACAGTAGATCTAGCTGGTCTGTCATAATATAATAGAGACAGTAGATCTAGCTGGTCTGTCATAATATAATAGAGACAGTAGATCTAGCTGGTCTGTCATAATATAATAGAGACAGTAGATCTAGCTGGTCTGTCATAATATAATAGAGACAGTAGATCTAGCTGGTCTGTCATAATATAATAGAGACAGTAGATCTAGCTGGTCTGTCATAATATAATAGAGACAGTAGATCTAGCTGGTCTGTCATAATATAATAGAGACAGTAGATCTAGCTGGTCTGTCATAATATAATAGAGACAGTAGATCTAGCTGGTCTGTCATAATATAATAGAGACAGTAGATCTAGCTGGTCTGTCATAATATAATAGAGACAGTAGATCTAGCTGGTCTGTCATAATATAATAGAGACAGTAGATCTAGCTGGTCTGTCATAATATAATAGAGACAGTAGATCTAGCTGGTCTGTCATAATATAATAGAGACAGTAGATCTAGCTGGTCTGTCATAATATAATAGAGACAGTAGATCTAGCTGGTCTGTCATAATATAATAGAGACAGTAGATCTAGCTGGTCTGTCATAATATAATAGAGACAGTAGATCTAGCTGGTCTGTCATAATATAATAGAGACAGTAGATCTAGCTGGTCTGTCATAATATAATAGAGACAGTAGATCTAGCTGGTCTGTCATAATATAATAGAGACAGTAGATCTAGCTGGTCTGTCATAATATAATAGAGACAGTAGATCTAGCTGGTCTGTCATAATATAATAGAGACAGTAGATCTAGCTGGTCTGTCATAATATAATAGAGACAGTAGATCTAGCTGGTCTGTCATAATATAATAGAGACAGTAGATCTAGCTGGTCTGTCATAATATAATAGAGACAGTAGATCTAGCTGGTCTGTCATAATATAATAGAGACAGTAGATCTAGCTGGTCTGTCATAATATAATAGAGACAGTAGATCTAGCTGGTCTGTCATAATATAATAGAGACAGTAGATCTAGCTGGTCTGTCATAATATAATAGAGACAGTAGATCTAGCTGGTCTGTCATAATATAATAGAGACAGTAGATCTAGCTGGTCTGTCATAATATAATAGAGACAGTAGATCTAGCTGGTCTGTCATAATATAATAGAGACAGTAGATCTAGCTGGTCTGTCATAATATAATAGAGACAGTAGATCTAGCTGGTCTGTCATAATATAATAGAGACAGTAGATCTAGCTGGTCTGTCATAATATAATAGAGACAGTAGATCTAGCTGGTCTGTCATAATATAATAGAGACAGTAGATCTAGCTGGTCTGTCATAATATAATAGAGACAGTAGATCTAGCTGGTCTGTCATAATATAATAGAGACAGTAGATCTAGCTGGTCTGTCATAATATAATAGAGACAGTAGATCTAGCTGGTCTGTCATAATATAATAGAGACAGTAGATCTAGCTGGTCTGTCATAATATAATAGAGACAGTAGATCTAGCTGGTCTGTCATAATATAATAGAGACAGTAGATCTAGCTGGTCTGTCATAATATAATAGAGACAGTAGATCTAGCTGGTCTGTCATAATATAATAGAGACAGTAGATCTAGCTGGTCTGTCATAATATAATAGAGACAGTAGATCTAGCTGGTCTGTCATAATATAATAGAGACAGTAGATCTAGCTGGTCTGTCATAATATAATAGAGACAGTAGATCTAGCTGGTCTGTCATAATATAATAGAGACAGTAGATCTAGCTGGTCTGTCATAATATAATAGAGACAGTAGATCTAGCTGGTCTGTCATAATATAATAGAGACAGTAGATCTAGCTGGTCTGTCATAATATAATAGAGACAGTAGATCTAGCTGGTCTGTCATAATATAATAGAGACAGTAGATCTAGCTGGTCTGTCATAATATAATAGAGACAGTAGATCTAGCTGGTCTGTCATAATATAATAGAGACAGTAGATCTAGCTGGTCTGTCATAATATAATAGAGACAGTAGATCTAGCTGGTCTGTCATAATATAATAGAGACAGTAGATCTAGCTGGTCTGTCATAATATAATAGAGACAGTAGATCTAGCTGGTCTGTCATAATATAATAGAGACAGTAGATCTAGCTGGTCTGTCATAATATAATAGAGACAGTAGATCTAGCTGGTCTGTCATAATATAATAGAGACAGTAGATCTAGCTGGTCTGTCATAATATAATAGAGACAGTAGATCTAGCTGGTCTGTCATAATATAATAGAGACAGTAGATCTAGCTGGTCTGTCATAATATAATAGAGACAGTAGATCTAGCTGGTCTGTCATAATATAATAGAGACAGTAGATCTAGCTGGTCTGTCATAATATAATAGAGACAGTAGATCTAGCTGGTCTGTCATAATATAATAGAGACAGTAGATCTAGCTGGTCTGTCATAATATAATAGAGACAGTAGATCTAGCTGGTCTGTCATAATATAATAGAGACAGTAGATCTAGCTGGTCTGTCATAATATAATAGAGACAGTAGATCTAGCTGGTCTGTCATAATATAATAGAGACAGTAGATCTAGCTGGTCTGTCATAATATAATAGAGACAGTAGATCTAGCTGGTCTGTCATAATATAATAGAGACAGTAGATCTAGCTGGTCTGTCATAATATAATAGAGACAGTAGATCTAGCTGGTCTGTCATAATATAATAGAGACAGTAGATCTAGCTGGTCTGTCATAATATAATAGAGACAGTAGATCTAGCTGGTCTGTCATAATATAATAGAGACAGTAGATCTAGCTGGTCTGTCATAATATAATAGAGACAGTAGATCTAGCTGGTCTGTCATAATATAATAGAGACAGTAGATCTAGCTGGTCTGTCATAATATAATAGAGACAGTAGATCTAGCTGGTCTGTCATAATATAATAGAGACAGTAGATCTAGCTGGTCTGTCATAATATAATAGAGACAGTAGATCTAGCTGGTCTGTCATAATATAATAGAGACAGTAGATCTAGCTGGTCTGTCATAATATAATAGAGACAGTAGATCTAGCTGGTCTGTCATAATATAATAGAGACAGTAGATCTAGCTGGTCTGTCATAATATAATAGAGACAGTAGATCTAGCTGGTCTGTCATAATATAATAGAGACAGTAGATCTAGCTGGTCTGTCATAATATAATAGAGACAGTAGATCTAGCTGGTCTGTCATAATATAATAGAGACAGTAGATCTAGCTGGTCTGTCATAATATAATAGAGACAGTAGATCTAGCTGGTCTGTCATAATATAATAGAGACAGTAGATCTAGCTGGTCTGTCATAATATAATAGAGACAGTAGATCTAGCTGGTCTGTCATAATATAATAGAGACAGTAGATCTAGCTGGTCTGTCATAATATAATAGAGACAGTAGATCTAGCTGGTCTGTCATAATATAATAGAGACAGTAGATCTAGCTGGTCTGTCATAATATAATAGAGACAGTAGATCTAGCTGGTCTGTCATAATATAATAGAGACAGTAGATCTAGCTGGTCTGTCATAATATAATAGAGACAGTAGATCTAGCTGGTCTGTCATAATATAATAGAGACAGTAGATCTAGCTGGTCTGTCATAATATAATAGAGACAGTAGATCTAGCTGGTCTGTCTCATTATAATAGAGACAGTAGATCTAGCTGGTCTGTCATAATATAATAGAGACAGTAGATCTAGCTGGTCTGTCATAATATAATAGAGACAGTAGATCTAGCTGGTCTGTCATAATATAATAGAGACAGTAGATCTAGCTGGTCTGTCATAATATAATAGAGACAGTAGATCTAGCTGGTCTGTCATAATATAATAGAGACAGTAGATCTAGCTGGTCTGTCATAATATAATAGAGACAGTAGATCTAGCTGGTCTGTCATAATATAATAGAGACAGTAGATCTAGCTGGTCTGTCATAATATAATAGAGACAGTAGATCTAGCTGGTCTGTCATAATATAATAGAGACAGTAGATCTAGCTGGTCTGTCATAATATAATAGAGACAGTAGATCTAGCTGGTCTGTCATAATATAATAGAGACAGTAGATCTAGCTGGTCTGTCATAATATAATAGAGACAGTAGATCTAGCTGGTCTGTCATAATATAATAGAGACAGTAGATCTAGCTGGTCTGTCATAATATAATAGAGACAGTAGATCTAGCTGGTCTGTCATAATATAATAGAGACAGTAGATCTAGCTGGTCTGTCATAATATAATAGAGACAGTAGATCTAGCTGGTCTGTCATAATATAATAGAGACAGTAGATCTAGCTGGTCTGTCATAATATAATAGAGACAGTAGATCTAGCTGGTCTGTCATAATATAATAGAGACAGTAGATCTAGCTGGTCTGTCATAATATAATAGAGACAGTAGATCTAGCTGGTCTGTCATAATATAATAGAGACAGTAGATCTAGCTGGTCTGTCATAATATAATAGAGACAGTAGATCTAGCTGGTCTGTCATAATATAATAGAGACAGTAGATCTAGCTGGTCTGTCATAATATAATAGAGACAGTAGATCTAGCTGGTCTGTCATAATATAATAGAGACAGTAGATCTAGCTGGTCTGTCATAATATAATAGAGACAGTAGATCTAGCTGGTCTGTCATAATATAATAGAGACAGTAGATCTAGCTGGTCTGTCATAATATAATAGAGACAGTAGATCTAGCTGGTCTGTCATAATATAATAGAGACAGTAGATCTAGCTGGTCTGTCATAATATAATAGAGACAGTAGATCTAGCTGGTCTGTCATAATATAATAGAGACAGTAGATCTAGCTGGTCTGTCATAATATAATAGAGACAGTAGATCTAGCTGGTCTGTCATAATATAATAGAGACAGTAGATCTAGCTGGTCTGTCATAATATAATAGAGACAGTAGATCTAGCTGGTCTGTCATAATATAATAGAGACAGTAGATCTAGCTGGTCTGTCATAATATAATAGAGACAGTAGATCTAGCTGGTCTGTCATAATATAATAGAGACAGTAGATCTAGCTGGTCTGTCATAATATAATAGAGACAGTAGATCTAGCTGGTCTGTCATAATATAATAGAGACAGTAGATCTAGCTGGTCTGTCATAATATATAGAGACAGTAGATCTAGCTGGTCTGTCATAATATAATAGAGACAGTAGATCTAGCTGGTCTGTCATATAATAGAGACAGTAGATCTAGCTGGTCTGTCATAATATAATAGAGACAGTAGATCTAGCTGGTCTGTCATAATATAATAGAGACAGTAGATCTAGCTGGTCTGTCATAATATAATAGAGACAGTAGATCTAGCTGGTCTGTCATAATATAATAGAGACAGTAGATCTAGCTGGTCTGTCATAATATAATAGAGACAGTAGATCTAGCTGGTCTGTCATAATATAATAGAGACAGTAGATCTAGGGTCTGTCATAATATAATAGAGACAGTAGATCTAGCTGGTCTGTCATAATATAATAGAGACAGTAGATCTAGCTGGTCTGTCATAATATAATAGAGACAGTAGATCTAGCTGGTCTGTCATAATATAATAGAGACAGTAGATCTAGCTGGTCTGTCATAATATAATAGAGACAGTAGATCTAGCTGGTCTGTCATAATATAATAGAGACAGTAGATCTAGCTGGTCTGTCATAAATATAGAGACAGTAGATCTAGCTGGTCTGTCATATATAATAGAGACAGTAGATCTAGCTGGTCTGTCATAATATAATAGAGATAGTAAGACAGTAGATCTAGCTGGTCTGTCATATATAATAGAGACAGTAGATCTACTGGTCTGTCATATAATAGAGACAGTAGATCTAGCTGGTGTCATAATATAATAGAGACAGTAGATCTAGCTGGTCTGTCATAATATAATAGAGACAGTAGATCTAGCTGGTCTGTCATAATATAATAGAGACAGTAGATCTAGCTGGTCTGTCATAATATAATAGAGACAGTAGATCTAGCTGGTCTGTCATAATATAATAGAGACAGTAGATCTAGCTGGTCTGTCATAATATAATAGAGACAGTAGATCTAGCTGGTCTGTCATAATATAATAGAGACAGTAGATCTAGCTGGTCTGTCATAATATAATAGAGACAGTAGATCTAGCTGGTCTGTCATAATATAATAGAGACAGTAGATCTAGCTGGTCTGTCATAATATAATAGAGACAGTAGATCTAGCTGGTCTGTCATAATATAATAGAGACAGTAGATCTAGCTGGTCTGTCATAATATAATAGAGACAGTTAGATCTAGCTGGTCTGTCATATTATAATAGAGACAGTAGATCTAGCTGGTCTGTCATATTATAATAGAGACAGTAGATCTAGCTGGTCTGTCATAATATAATAGAGACAGTAGATCTAGCTGGTCTGTCATTATAATAGAGACAGTAGATCTAGCTGGTCTGTCATAATTAATAGAGACAGTAGATCTAGCTGGTCTGTCATAATATAATAGAGACAGTAGATCTAGCTGGTCTGTCATATTATATAGAGACAGTAGATCTAGCTGGTCTGTCATAATATAATAGAGACAGTAGATCTAGCTGGTCTGTCATAATATAATAGAGACAGTAGATCTAGCTGGTCTGTCATAATATAATAGAGACAGTAGATCTAGCTGGTCTGTCATAATATAATAGAGACAGTAGATCTAGCTGGTCTGTCATTTATAATAGAGACAGTAGATCTAGCTGGTCTGTCATAATATAATAGAGACAGTAGATCTAGCTGGTCTGTCATAATATAATAGAGGACAGTAGATCTAGCTGGTCTGTCATAATATAATAGAACAGTAGATCTAGCTGTGGATGCTCATAAATAATAGAGACAGTAGATCTAGCTGGTCTGTCATCAAATAATAGAGACAGTAGATCTAGTGGTCTGATATTATAATAGAGACAGTGTTGAAGACGGAGTGGCTCTGTCATATATAATAGAGACAGTAGATCTAGCTGGTCTGTCATATTATAATAGAGACATGTAGTCTAG
>NW_022262570.1:43910-64433 GCF_002021735.2 Oncorhynchus kisutch | reverse complement strand
GAGGTGGAGGGGTGTGTTTGTTTTGTCAGCAGTCTACTGTCTGATGCTCACAGCTGAGAATGGACACACACACACACATACCGAGGCCAGTTGACTAGTGGCTCACACTGTTAACGAAATCATTCTCTGTTAGACTCACTGTTAACTAAACCATATACCTACCCATTAATTTAGAATCAATGGGTATATATAGATATCATTAATTTAGAATCAATGGGTATATATAGATATCATTAATTTAGAATCAATGGGTACATATAGATATCATTAATTTAGAAACAATGGGTACATATAGATATCATTCATTTAGAATCATTGGGTATATATAGATATCATTAATTTAGAATCAATGGGTACATATATATATATAGATATCATTAATTTAGAATCAATGGGTACATATAGATATATTGATATCATTAATTTAGAATCAATGGGTACATATAGATATCATTAATTTAGAATCAATGGGTACATATAGATATCATTAATTTAGAATCAATGGGTAAATATAGATATCATTAATTTAGAATCAATGGGTATATATAGATATCATTAATTTAGAATCAATGGGTACATATAGATTATCATTAATTTAGAATCAATGGGTATATATAGATATCATTAATTTAGAATCAATGGGTACATATAGATATCATTAATTTAGAATCAATGGGCATATATAGATATCATTAATTTAGAATCAATGGGTACATATAGATATCATTCATTTAGAAACAATGGGTACATATAGATATCATTAATTTAAGTCCACAAACAGATACAGTAGGTACCGTTCAAAATACAGAAATAATTTCCATATGATGCATTTCGTGTCATATAATATCATACAATGTAGGGATGATTTAAAAGGTAGGGATGATTTATTACAATATAAGGATGATTTACAATATAGGGATGATTTACAATGTAGGGATGATTTGCAATATAGGGATGATTTACAATATAGGGATGATTTACAATATAGGGATGATTAATTACAATATAGGGATGATTTACAATATATGGATGATTTATTACAATATAGGGATGATTTACAATATAGGGATGATTTACAATATAGGCTTGATTTATTACAATATAGGGATGGTTTACAATATAGGGATGACTTACAACGTAGGGATGACTTACAATATAAGGATGATTTACAATATAGGGATGATTTATTACAATATAGGGATGGTTTACAATATAGGGATGACTTACAACGTAGGGATGATTTACAATATAAGGATGATTTACAATATAGGGATGATTTATTACATGTAGGGATGCTTTACAATATAGGGATGATTTATTACATTATAGGAATGATTTGCAATATAGGGATGATTTACAATATAGGGATGATTTATAATATGGGATGATTTATTACAATATAGGGATGATTTACAATATAGGGATGATTTACAATATAGGGCTGATTATTACATATAGGGATGATTACAATATGGGATGATTTGCAATGTAGGGATGTGATTTACAATGTAGGATGATTATTACAATATAGGGATGATTTACAATCTAGGGATGATTTGCAATGTAGGGATGATTTACAATGTAGGGATGATTGCAATATAGGGATGCTTTACAATATAGGGATGATTTACAATATAGGGATGATTAATTACAATATAGGGATGATTTACAATATATGGATGATTTATTACAATATAGGGATGATTTATAATATTGGGATGATTACAATATAGGGATGGTTTACAATATAGGGATGATTTATTACAATATAGGGATGATTTAAAATGTAGGGATGATTTACAATGTAGGGATGATTTCTGTATTTCTAAAGTGACATGTCTTGAAAACTTGATTGCTGACAAGGTTGACATTCTGGGTCTATGTTTGTCAACAATGGACTAACGAAACGAAAAAAAAACAAATGATAGTTTTTTAGGTTAACATTTTCCTTTAACACTATAAAGGGCATAACAAAAGAGAGGAAACTGTTATACAATGATCCATCCATCCGAATAGCGTCTTATTTTGGTTCCGCTTTAGCACTGAGATCCAAACCGAATTTGTATGTTCTGATTTAAAAGTCTAAATTAGATTTTTAATACAGACCGCCCCCCCCCCCCCCCCCCCCCCCCACCGGTTTCAATTAACCTCCGTTTTCTCATGTGTCTGTCTGACCGTGTCGTTGTCAAGCCAGTTTCTGATCCTAGGCCTTGGAAGGAGCCTTGAGCCACCGGTGTCGTTCCTTCTGCCGCTGACGGAGAGAGAGAGAGAGAGAGAGACAGAGACGGCAACCCCCATTCGTAATAAGACAACGCACACTAACCTGTAATAACTGACACACTAACGGTTCTGACTGATGTGACAAATGTTGTTGTTCGTTCCATGTTTTATAACGGAAACTCGGAACATGGTAACAACGAGCAGAAAGATGGAGAGGCTGAGAAGGGTATATAGCTTCCCATCTCCCCCCCCCAAAAAAAAATCTGAAACTGGATTTAATTCATTTTTGTTTACAAATTCTAACAATTATCTAATTGTATCTAAATCAATTCATTCCCGTTCAGTGTAATTGTGTGTGTTTTGGTCTGCTGGATCGGGGAAGGTGGAGATCTCATCCCGTTCAGTGTAATTGTGTGTGTTTTGGTCTGCTGGCAGGTGAAGGTGGAGATCTCATCCCGTTCAGTGTAATTGTGTGTGTTTTGGTCTGCTGGATCGGGGGGCAGGTGAATGTGCTAGAGCCACTTAAGGAAAACAGGAAGGAAGTGTGTTGTACATGTGTAGCCCTCCTATTCCTTTTGTCTTTTTATCCTTGTTTGATCCATTTTGAATATGCGTATTTATTCATAATAAAAAAATTTACGATTAAAAAATATATATTTATGTTTTTGTCCTCGTCATGTTTTAAACCTTTTCTTCTTTATAACGAGACAAGCTACGGCCAGCTCCGTCACACATGTTCCTACACCCCAGTCCTTTCCAATAAGTTACTGTCAGAGACGCATAGCGAGTAAACATAGACGTAGTTTCTACGTGCGTAATTGGCTATAATGTAGACCATAAACGTTCAGCCTGTCTACTACAGATTAATCTGAGCCGTACTGTACTGTATTAGAATGGGTTAGTTTATTAACAGTGAGACTACACTAATACAACATTTATATCGACAGTATTACATACTGTCTTACTGGTGATGATGCTACTGCGGCCTGTGTGTGTGTGTGTCCGTACTACCGGGGCGTCACGTGTCAGAGCCCCCCCCTCCCCCCTCCCCTCCTGGTGGAGCTGAAGTTTGCCTTGTCAGAACATCACGGAGCTCCAACAGAAACGGACGCGTGGGTTTTTCTCTCTCCGCCTGATCGTTGATGGATATTATTTTCTCCTACACGGCGCCCACGAACTAACTCACACGGTGACGGTACCACTTCTCTTCCGTTCTGTTTTTTGTTTTGTTTTTGCCTCTTTGGATTATTCTTCATCTCGAGAAAAAAAACGTGAAATGAAATAGGGAGAGGAAGTACAAGGAGAAGATAGAGAGATAGAGAGAAAGAAAAGCTGGACATCAGAGCAGGGTTTGGTGCTCCCGCTACACGGCAAGTCACGGACATGCTTCAGGGAACTTGTAATTCCATATCGATAAGGTAGGTCTAATCAGATTGATCACATGCGTCAATCATCTCTCTGTCTATATCGATCACGTTTGTTTAAATGAACACTTCAGTTTCTGGTTCCCACTATTGAGCTACTTTTTTTTTTTTTTATGGATCGTCTTTCGAAACCACAAGTGATGCGTTATATTCGCTTCTTAATTGAATATCGATATTACTGAGATGTTAAAGTCTCTCTCTCTGGTTTGATACAGCTCCTTATCGATAGAGAGTAAATATTAGTTGTTCTCATCACAACCGCACTGGTTCTAGAAGAGCAGGCGGCGTAAAATGCGCTTTACTCCTCCATTAGACTCAAACACAGCAACACAGACTCCCCTCTTCAGCAACACAGACTCCGGGTCTAATATGGTTTATCGAAACCTTGCTGTATCTTCAGCAACACAGACTCCTCTTCAGCAACACAGACTCCTCTTCAGCAACACAGACTCCTCTTCAGCAACACAGACTCCTCTCTTCAGCAACACAGACTCCTCTTCAGCAAAACAGACTCCGGGTCTAATATGGTTTATAGAAACCTTGCTGTATCTTCAGCAAAACAGACTCCGGGTCTAATAAATCAAATCAATAAATCAAATCACATATTTATCAGATGTTATTGCGGGGTGTAAGTGAAATGCTTGGTGTTCCTAGCTCCAACAGTGCAGTAATATCTAACAATTCACAACAATACACACACACACACATCTGAAAGTTAAATAATGTAATTAATAAATATCTAAATATTAGATTGAGCGACGTCGGAGTGGCATTAGAATACGGTAGATTACAGTATATACATGATGAGTAACGCAGTATGTAAACATTATTAATATCACGTTTCAGGTATGACCCAGATGCAAATGGTGTCGAAGAAACAAAACGTTTTTTTTCTTCTAAAACAGAGGCAGGCAAACGACAGGTCAGGGCAGGTCAGGGGTCAAGGGTAAGTTTTTTTTTAAATGATTTATTTCACTTTTATTTCTCAACTGGTAGGCCAGTTCTCATTTACAACCTGCGACCTGGCCAAGATAAAGCAAAGCAGTGTGAACAGATAACAATACAGAGTTACAGATGGAATAAACAAGCGTACAGTCACTTTTATTTCTCAACTAGTTCTCATTTACAACCTGCGACCTGGCCAAGATAAAGCAAAGCAGTGTGAACAGATAACAATACAGAGTTACAGATGGAATAAACAGATCAGATCTCTTGTCAATCATTGGACAAAATATCTAAATTGGACTACCTGTATAAACGCAGCCAATGACAAAGCAAAGCCCTCCAGAGGCATGCTGGGATATTTATGGAGCTGAGGAAAGGAGGATGGCCTATAGCCAGCCTCAAGGTATCTCATGGAAACTGGACAGGGCTTTTTCACCATCCTGTACTAGCCAGCTAAAGCACCAGTCAATAACACAATAGAAGAAAAAAAGAAAGTATATACAGTGTGTGCAAATGGAGGTAAGGCAATAAATAGGCAATAGTAGCGAAGTATTAACAATTTAGCAAATTAACACTGGAGTGATAGATGAGCAGATGATGATGAGCAGATGATGGTGTGTAAGTAGAGGTACTGGTGTGCAAAAGAGCAGCAAAATAAATAAAAACAGTATGGGGATGAAGTAGGTAGATTGGATGGGCTATTTGCAGATGGACTATGTACACTATAGTACTGTCTATTTACCGATAGACTATGTACAGCTGCAGCGATCGGTTGGCTGCTCAGATAGCTGATGTTTAAAGTTAGTGAGGGAAATATAAGTCTCCAGCTTCAGCGATTTTTGCAAATCGTTCCAGTCACTGGAACTGTAAGGAAAGGTGGCCAAAGGAGGTGCTAGCTTTGGGGTGACCAGTGAAATATACCTGCTGGAGTGCATGCTACAGGTGGGTGTTGCTATGGTGACCAGTGAGCTGAGATAAGGCGGGGCTTTACATAGCAAGGACTTTTAGATGACCTGGAGCCAGTTGGGTCTGGCGATGAATATGAAGCGAGGGCCAGCCAACTAGAGCATACAGGTCGCAGTGGTGGGTGGTATATGGGGCTTTGGTGACAAAACGGATGGCACTGTGATAGACTGCACCCAGTTTGCTGAGTAGAGTATATGAAGGTTTTTTGTAAATGACATCGCCAAAGTCAAGGATCGGTAGGATAGTCAGTTTTATGAGGGTATGTTTGGCAGCATGAATGAAGGATGCTTTGTTGCGAAATAGGAAGCCGATTCTAGATTTAATTTTGGATTGGAGATGTTTAATGTGAGTCTGGAAGGAGAGTTTACAGTCTAACCAGACACCTAGGTATTTGTAGTTGTCCACGTATTCTAAGTTAGAACCGTCCAGAGTAGTGATGCTGGATGGGCGGGCAGGTGCGGGCAGCGATCGGTTGAAGAGCACACATTTAGGTTTACTTGTATTTAAGAGCAGTTGGAGGCCACGGAAGGAGAGTTGTATGGCATTGAAGCTCATTTGGAGGTTAGTTAACACAGTGTCCAAAGAAGGGACAGAAGTATACAGAATGGTGTCGTCTGCGTAGAGGTGGATCAGAGAATCACCAGCAGCAAGAGCAACATCATTGATGTATACAGAGAAAAGAGTCAGCCCGAGAATTTAACCCTGTGGCACCCCCGTAGAGACTGCCAGAGGTCCGGACAACAGGCCCTCCGATTTGACACACTGAACTCTGTCTGAGAAGTAGTTGGTGAACCAGGCGAGGAAGTCATTTGAGAAACCAAGGCTGTTGAGTCTGCCGATGAGAATATGGTGATTGACGTGTTCCTGCGCCTTCACAACTCTGTCTGTGTGGGTGGACCAATTCAGATTGTCAGTGATGTGTATGCAGAGGAACTTAACACGTTCTACCTTCTCCACTACCGTCCCGTCGATGTGGATAGGGGGGTGTACCCTCTGCTGTTTCCTGAAGTCCATGAGCAGCTCCTTTGTTTTGTTGATGTTGAGTGAGAGGTTATTTAACTGGCACCACTCTCCGAAGGCCCTCACCTCCTCTCTGTAGGCCGTCTTGTCATTGTGGGTAATCAGGCTTACTACTGTTGTGTCATCTGCAAACTTGATGATTGAGTTGGAGGCGTGCATGGCCATGCAGTCATGGGTGAACAGGGAGTATAGGAGGGGGCTGAGCACGCACCCTTGCGGGGCCCCAGTGTTGAGGATCAGCGAAGTGGAGGAGTTGTTTCCTACCTTCACCACCTGGGCGGGTGGCCTGTCAGGAAGTCCAGGACCCAGTTGCACAGGGCGGGGTCGAGACCCAGGGTCTCAAGCTTAATGATGAGTTTGGAGGGTACTATGGTGTTGAATGCTGAGCTATAGTGAATGAACAGCATTCTTACATAGGTATTCCTCTTGTCCAAATGGGTTAGGGCAGTGTGCAGTGTGAGGGAGATTTCGTCGTCTGTGAATCTATTGGGGCGGTAAGCAAATTAGAGTGGGTCTAGGATGTCAGGTAGGGTGGAGGTGATATGTTCCTTGACTAGTCTCTCAAAGCACTTCATGATGACAGAAGTGAGTGCTACGGGGCGATAGTCATTTAGTTCAGTTACCTTTGCCTTCTTGGCTACATGAACAATGGTGACCACCTTGAAGCAAGTGGGGACAGCAGACTGGGATAGGGAGCGACTGAATATGACCGTAAACACTCCAGCCAGCTGCATGCTCTGAGGACGCGGCTAGGGATACCCTCTGGGCCGGCAGCCTTGCGAGGGTCAACAATCTTAAACGTCTTACTCACCTCGGCCACAGAGCAGAAGAGCCCACATTCCTTGGGAGCAGCCCGCGTCGATGGCACTGCGTTATCCTCAAAGCGGGCGAAGAAGGTGTTTAGCTTGTCCGGGAGCAAGACGTCGGTGTCCACCACATGGCTGGTTTTCCCCCTTTGTAGTCTGTGATTGTCTGTAGACCCTGCCACATACGTCTCGTGTCTGAGCTGTTGAATTGCGACTCCACTTTGTCTCTATACTGACATTTTGCCTGTTTGATTGCCTTGCGGAGGGAATAGCTACACTGTTTATAATCGGCCATATTCCCAGTCACCACGGTTAAATGCGGTGGTTCACACTTTCAGTTTTGCGCGAATGCTGTCGTCTATCCGCGGTTTCTGGTTTGGGAAGGTTTTAATAGTCACAGTGGATACAACATCTCATATACACTTCCTGATGGACTCAGTCACTGTATCCGTGAATTTGTGTATGTTATTCTCAGAGGCTACCCGGGAACATCTTGAAGCATGTTTTCCGATTGGTCAGACCAGGGTTGAAATTACCTTTGCACAGGCACTTCATGTTTGGGTTTCTGCCTATAGGAAGGGAGGAACAAAAAGGAGTCGTGATCTGATTTGCTGAAAGGAGGGCGGGGGAGGGCCATGTAGGAATTTAGAAAAGTTTAATAGCACTGGTTAAATGTTTTATCTAACCAGTGTCCAGTAATTAGTTAGTAACCAGTGTCTTACTAGTGTCCAGTCATTAGTTAGGTTTATCTAACCAGTGTCTTACTAGTGTCCAGTCATTAGTTAGGTTTATCTAACCAGTGTCTTACTAGTGTCCAGTCATTAGTTAGGTTTATCTAACCAGTGTCTTACTAGTGTCCAGTCATTAGTTAGGTTTATCTAACCAGTGTCTTACTAGTGTCCAGTCATTAGTTAGGTTTATCTAACCAGTGTCTTGTGATCTTACTCTCCTCCTCTTCCTCTCCCCTCTTCCTCCTCCTCTCCTCCTCTTCCTCTTCCTCTCCCCTCTTCCATTCTTCCTCTCCTCCTCCTCCTCCTCCTCCTCCTCCTCCTCCTCCTCCTCCTCCTCCTCCTCCTCTCCTCTCTTCCTCCTCCTCTCTTCCTTTCTTCCTCTCCTCTCCTCTCTTCCTCCTCCTCTCCTCCTCTTCCTCTTCCTTTCTTCCTCACCTCCTCTTCCTCTCCTCTCTTCTTCTCATCTCTTCCTCTCTTCCTCCTCCTCTCTTCCTCTCCTCTCTTCCTCCTCCTCTCCTCCTCTTCCTCTCCCCTCTTCCGTTCTTCCTCTCCTCCTCTTCCTCTCCTCTCTTCCTCTTCCTTTCTTCCTCTCCTCTCTTCCTCCTCCTCTCCTCCTCTTCCTCTTCCTTTCTTCCTCTCCTCCTCTTCCTCTCCTCTCTTCTTCTCATCTCTTCCTCTCTTCCTCCTCCTCTCTTCCTCTCCTCTCTTCCTCCTCCTCTTCCTCTCTTCCTCTTCCCTCCCTCCCCCTCCTCTCTCTCCATCTCTCTACCTCCCTTTCTTTCTGCCCCATCTCCCTTACTCCTCCCCCCAGGGTGGCTCTACCTGGCTCTCTATCATGACTGATGGCGAGGGGAGAGTCCGCTTCCTCTACACCCCCACCTCCTCTACCCCCACCCCCATCCTCACCCTCACTCCTGCCCTCAACGTCCAGCAGGGAGGGGAGGAAAGGCGGTGCCGTGACGGAGAGGTGAGGGTTCTCATACCGGCTCCATTTTACCGGGAACACAACCCACACCCATCACCGTTTTACCGGGAACACAACCCCCCGAGACGTCACCACCACGACATCGGCTTCCCTGATGATGATGAGGAAGAGGAAGGAGGCAGCAGCACATGGAGTCCAGGGCCGGAGGAGGAGGAAGAGGTGGAGGAAAGGGAGGAGGAAGGTGCAGGAGTAGCTGCCCGTTGTGTCCCGGGGCCTCCCGTTGTCGTTACCGGCGGTAGTAGTGGTGGTGGTGTGTTCGGTAACGTGAGGAGGGAGCCAGTAACGGAGCCGGTAACGGAGCCGGTAGACCCAGTGGACCTGCTGTCTGAAGATGAGGAGCAGCAGCCATATCCAGCCCTCGCCCCCGTAGTCTTCTTCTGCATCAAACAGACAACGCGTCCTCGCAGCTGGTGTCTACGCACGGTCTGTAACCCATATCCTTTACTGCTGGTCTGTACTGGTCTGTACTGGTCTGTACTGGTCTGTAACCCATATCCTTTACTGCTGGTCTGTACTGGTCTGTACTGGTCTGTAACCCATATCCTTTACTGCTGGTCTGTACTGGTCTGTACTGGTCTGTACTGGTCTGTAACCCATATCCTTTACTGCTGGTCTGTACTGGTCTGTACTGGTCTGTAACCCATATCCTTTACTGCTGGTCTGTACTGGTCTGTAACCCATATCCTTTACTGCTGGTCTGTACTGATCTGTACTGGTCTGTACTGGTCTGTAACCCATATCCTTTACTGCTGGTCTGTACTGGTCTGTAACCCATATCCTTTACTGCTGGTCTGTACTGGTCTGTGACCCATATCCTTTACTGCTGGTCTGTACTGGTCTGTACTGGTCTGTACTGGTCTGTAACCCATATCCTTTACTGCTGGTCTGTACTGGTCTGTAACCCTTTTCCTTTACTGCTGTCTGTACTGGCCTGTACTGGTCTGTACTGGTCTGTAACCCATATCCTTTACTGCTGGTCTGTACTGGTCTGTACTGGTCTGTACTGGTCTGTACTGGCCTGTACTGGTATGTACTGGTCTGTAACCCATATCCTTTACTGCTGGTCTGTACTGGTCTGTACTGGTCTGTAACCCATATCCTTTACTGCTGGTCTGTACTGGTCTGTACTGCTCTGTAACCCATATCCTTTACTGCTGGTCTGTACTGGTCTGTAACCCATATCTTTACTGCTGGTCTGTACTGGTCTGTACTGGTCTGTAACCCATATCCTTTACGGCTGTCTGACGCTGGTCTGTACTGGTCTGTACTGGTCTGTAACCCATATCCTTTACTGCTGGTCTGTACTGGTCTGTACTGGTCTGTAACCCATATCCTTTACTGCTGGTCTGTACTGGTCTGTGACCCATATCCTTTACTGCTGGTCTGTACTGGTCTGTACTGGTCTGTACTGGTCTGTAACCCATATCCTTTACTGCTGGTCTGTACTGGTCTGTAACCCTTTTCCTTTACTGCTGTCTGTACTGGCCTGTACTGGTCTGTACTGGTCTGTAACCCATATCCTTTACTGCTGGTCTGTACTGGTCTGTACTGGTCTGTACTGGTCTGTACTGGCCTGTACTGGTATGTACTGGTCTGTAACCCATATCCTTTACTGCTGGTCTGTACTGGTCTGTACTGGTCTGTAACCCATATCCTTTACTGCTGGTCTGTACTGGTCTGTACTGCTCTGTAACCCATATCCTTTACTGCTGGTCTGTACTGGTCTGTAACCCATATCTTTACTGCTGGTCTGTACTGGTCTGTACTGGTCTGTAACCCATATCCTTTACGGCTGTCTGACGCTGGTCTGTACTGGTCTGTAGCTGTTCTGTAGCTGGTCTGGTCTGTAGCTGTTCTGTATCTGTTCTGTAGCTGGTCTGGTCTGTAGCTGGTCTGGTGTGTAGCTGGTCTGTAGCTGGTCTGTTCTGTAGCTGGTCTGTTCTGTAGCTGGTCTGTTCTGTAGCTGGTCTGGTCTGTAGCTGGTCTGGTCTGTAGCTGTTGAATAGCTGGTCTGGTCTGTAGCTGTTCTGTAGCTGTTCTGTAGCTGGTCTGTAGCTGGTCTGGTCTGTAGCTAATCTGTAGCTGGTCTGTTCTGTAGCTGGTCTGGTCTGTAACTGGTCTGGTCTGTAGCTGTTCTGGTCTGTAGCTGGTCTGGTCTGTAGCTGTTCTGTAGCTGGTCTGGTCTGTAGCTGGTCTGGTCTGTAGCTGGTCTGGTCTGTAGCTGGTCTGGTCTGTAGCTGTTCTGGTCTGTAGCTGGTCTGGTCTGTAGCTGTTCTGTAGCTGGTCTGGTCTGTAGCTGGTCTGGTCTGTAGCTGGTCAGAGAAAGGCAAGCGACATCCGCAAAGTCCTGTATGGTAACACTTTGAGAAGTTAAATGAGAAGGAGATGCCAACCACTGCGAGGTGAAACTGAGCTCCAGTAATGGTACTATAGGTACATGTTTAAATTTACGTTAAACTGTTATTGTCTTTTAAACTGGAAAAAACGGTTTAAAAAGGGAATTAAATTTAAATTTAAATAAAAAGGGTTTTAAAAGTTTTAAATGTCACGGTCCCACTTTTACTATGGGAGATGTTTCTCTCTCTCGGCATTTCTGCATTCTTGAGAATACGTGTGTGCGTGAGTGTGAGTGTGTGTGTGTGAGTGTGTGCGTGCGTGCGTGCGTGTGTGTGAGTGTGTGTGAGTGTGTGCGTGCGTGCGTGCGTGCGTGTGAGTGTGTGTGCGTGCGTGTGTGTGTGTGAGTGTGTGTGAGTGTGTGTGTGTGTGCGTGCGTGCGTGTGTGAGCGTGTGTGAGTGTGTGTGTGTGTGTGCGTGCGTGCGTGCGTGCGTGTGTGTGAGTGTGTGTGAGTGTGTGTGAGTGTGTGTGTGTGTGTGAGTGTGTGTGTGTGTGTGTGAGTGTGTGAGTATGCGTGTCCCTCTAGCCAGACTGTAAGCAGTGTTTGTTCCCAGGTAGGTGTTCAGTGTGTGTGTGTGTGTGTGTGTGTGTGTGAGTGTGTGTGTGAGTGTGTGTGTGTGAGTATGCGTGTCCCTCTAGCCAGACTGTAAACAGTGTTTGTTCCCAGGTAGGTGTTCAGAACTCTCCAGTGTAAATATTATAACCTAAAAAAGTAAATGAACTGTGATTCACACACTCTGGTCTTCGCAACACCTCATAGCTGCCCAGCTGTCTGTGGTGTTAGAACACACACACACACACACACTCACTCAGTCCTAATGAGAGGTGTGTGCGGCTGGTTGAAGTTTTCAACAAGCATGTCTATTCCTGGCTCCGTTTTGTTGCCCCGGCAACTCTGAGGTCCTGCTCGGCATGGAGTCTGTTTCTGTTTTTAAAAATATATTTTTAAGTCAGAGTTGAGAACCCAACTCATAGATATCTGCTGCCAAAACTGGACCAGAACATCTCCTGCTTTCTCTGTCAGGCAACGAGACAAGCTTCCTGCTGAGACTTAGTTAGTTATTAGCTGTGTTACTCATAGGGGTTTCACTAAGTACAGTAGTTAGCTAGCTTGCTTTGGCTAATGTTAGCTATTAGCTGTGTTACTCATAGGGGTTTCACTAAGTTCAGTAGTTAGCTAGCTTGTTTTGGCTAATGTTAGCTATTAGCTGTGTTACTCATAGGGGTTTCACTAAGTACAGTAGTTAGCTAGCTTGTTTTGGCTAATGTTAGCTATTAGCTGTGTTACTCATAGGGGTTTCACTAAGTTCAGTAGTTAGCTAGCTTGTTTTGGCTAATGTTAGCTATTAGCTGTGTTACTCATAGGGGTTTCACTAAGTTCAGTAGTTAGCTAGCTTGTTTTGGCTAATGTTAGCTATTAGCTGTGTTACTCATAGGGGTTTCACTAAGTACAGTAGTTAGCTAGCTTGTTTTGGCTAATGTTAGCTATTAGCTGTGTTACTCATAGGGGTTTCACTAAGTACAGTAGTTAGCTAGCTTGTTTTGGCTAATGTTAACTATTAGCTGTGTTACTCATAGGGGTTTCACTAAGTACAGTAGCTAGCTAGCTTGATTTAGCTAATGTTAGCTATTAGCTGTGTTGTTACTCCTGGGGGGGTCACTAAGTACAGTAGCTAGCTAGCTTGTTTTCTGAAGCACTGTTTCCTGAATCCCTGTTTCCCGAAGCACTGTGTCCTGAAGCACTGTTTCCTGAAGTCCTGTTTCCTGAAGCACTGTTTCCTGAAGCACTGTTTCTTGAAGCACTGTTTCCTGAAGCATTGTTTCCTGAAGCCCTGTTTCCTGAAGCACTGTTTCCTTGAAGTCCTGTTTCCCGAAGCACTGTGTCCTGAAGCACTGTTTCCTGAAGCACTGTTTCCTGAATCCCTGTTTCCTGAAGCACTGTTTCCTGAATCCCTGTTTCCTGAAGCACTGTTTCCTGAAGCCCTGTTTCCTGAAGCACTGTTTCCTGAAGCACTGTTTCCTGAAGTCCTGTTTCCTGAAGTACTGTTTCCTGAAGCACTGTTTCCTGAAGCACTGTTTCCTGAAGCACTGTGTCCTGAAGCCCTGTTTCCTGAAGCACTGTTTCCTTGAAGTCCTGTTTCCTGAAGCACTGTTTCCTGAAGCACTGTGTCCTGAAGCCCTGTTTCCTGAAGCACTGTTTCCTTGAAGTCCTGTTTCCTGAAGCACTGTTTCCTGAAGCACTGTTTCCTGAAGCACTGTTTCCTGAAGCACTGTTTCCTGAAGCCCTGTTTCCTGAAGCATTGTTTCCTGAAGCCCTGTTTCCTGAAGCACTGTGTCCTGAAGCACTGTTTCCTGAAGCACTGTTTCCTGAAGCACTGTTTCCTGAAGCATTGTTTCCTGATGCACTGTGTCCTGAAGCACTGTTTCCCTGAAGCCCTGTTTCCTGAAGCATTGTTTCCTGAAGCATTGTTTCCTGATGCACTGTGTCCTGAAGCACTGTGTACTGTTTTCTGCCCCAACAAAGAAGGTGGAACCACATCCCGCCTGCGATTGTAAATGGAGCTTTGTATTATTTATTCATTGAGAACACCTTTATTTAACCAGGTAGGCTAGTTGAGAACACCTTTATTTAACCAGGTAGGCTAGTTGAGAACACCTTTATTTAACCAGGTAGGCTAGTTGAGAACACCTTTATTTAACCAGGTAGGCTAGTTGAGAACACCTTTATTTAACCAGGTAGGCTAGTTGAGAACACCTTTATTTAACCAGGTAGGCTAGTTGAGAACACCTTTATTTAACCAGGTAGGCTAGTTGAGAACACCTTTATTTAACCAGGTAGGCTAGTTGAGAACACCTTTATTTAACCAGGTAGGCTAGTTGAGAACACCTTTATTTAACCAGGTAGGCTAGTTGAGAACACCTTTATTTAACCAGGTAGGCTAGTTGAGAACACCTTTATTTAACCAGGTAGGCTAGTTGAGAACACCTTTATTTAACCAGGTAGGCTAGTTGAGAACACCTTTATTTAACCAGGTAGGCTAGTTGAGAACACCTTTATTTAACCAGGTAGGCTAGTTGAGAACACCTTTATTTAACCAGGTAGGCCAGTTGAGAACACCTTTATTTAACCAGGTAGGCCAGTTGAGAACACCTTTATTTAACCAGGTAGGCTAGTTGAGAACACCTTTATTTAACCAGGTAGGCTAGTTGAGAACACCTTTATTTAACCAGGTAGGCTAGTTGAGAACACCTTTATTTAACCAGGTAGGCTAGTTGAGAACACCTTTATTTAACCAGGTAGGCTAGTTGAGAACACCTTTATTAACCAGGTAGGCTAGTTGAGAACACCTTTATTTAACCAGGTAGGCTAGTTGAGAACACCTTTATTTAACCAGGTAGGCTAGTTGAGAACACCTTTATTTAACCAGGTAGGCTAGTTGAGAACACCTTTATTTAACCAGGTAGGCTAGTTGAGAACACCTTTATTTAACCAGGTAGGCTAGTTGAGAACACCTTTATTTAACCAGGTAGGCTAGTTGAGAACACCTTTATTTAACCAGGTAGGCTAGTTGAGAACACCTTTATTTAACCAGGTAGGCTAGTTGAGAACACCTTTATTTAACCAGGTAGGCTAGTTGAGAACACCTTTATTTAACCAGGTAGGCTAGTTTGAGAACACCTTTATTTAACCAGGTAGGCTAGTTGAGAACACCTTTATTTAACCAGGTAGGCTAGTTGAGAACACCTTTATTTAACCAGGTAGGCTAGTTGAGAACACCTTTATTTAAACCAGGTAGGCTAGTTGAGAACACCTTTATTTAACCAGGTAGGCCTAGTTGAGAACACCTTTATTTAACCAGGTAGGCTAGTTGAGAAACACCTTTATTTAACCAGGTAGGCTAGTTGAGAAACACCTTTATTTAACCAGGTAGGCTAGTTGAGAACACCTTTATTTAACCAGGTAGGCTAGTTTGAGAACACCTTTATTTAACCAGGTAGGCTAGTTGAGAACACCTTTATTTAACCAGGTAGGCTAGTTGAGAACACCTTTATTTAACCAGGTAGGCTAGTTGAGAACACCTTTATTTAACCAGGTAGGCTAGTTGAGAACACCTTTATTTAACCAGGTAGGCTAGTTAGAACACCTTTATTTAACCAGGTAGGCTAGTTGAGAACACCTTTATTTAACCAGGTAGGCTAGTTGAGAACACCTTTATTTAACCAGGTAGGCTAGTTGAGAACACCTTTATTTAACCAGGTAGGCCAGTTGAGAACACCTTTATTTAACCAGGTAGGCCAGTTGAGAACACCTTTATTTAACCAGGTAGGCTAGTTGAGAACACCTTTATTTAACCGGGTAGGCCAGTTGAGAACACCTTTATTTAACCAGGTAGGCTAGTTGAGAACACCTTTATTTAACCAGGTAGGCTAGTTGAGAACACCTTTATTTAACCAGGTAGGCTAGTTGAGAACACCTTTATTTAACCAGGTAGGCTAGTTGAGAACACCTTTATTTAACCAGGTCGGCCAGTTGAGAACAAGTTGTCATTTACAACGGCGACCTGGTCAAGAATAAAGCAAAGCAGTGCGACACAAAACAACAACAACAGAGTTACACACAAACAAACGTACAGTCAAATAACACAGTAGAAAAGTCTATATGCACGTAACCGATGTGAAACGGCTAGCTAGTTAGCGGTGGTGCTAATAGCTAATGGCGGTTTCAATCGGTGACGTCACTCGCTCTTGAGACCTTGAAGTAGTTGTTTCCCTCTTTGCTCTGCAAAGGGCCGTGGCTTTTTTGTGGAGTGATGGGTAACGATGCTTCGAGGGTGGCTGTTGTCGATGTGTGCAGAGGGTCCCTGGTTTCGAGCCCAGGTAGGGGGGGCGGGAAGCTATACTGTTGCATACAGTATGTGCAAATGAGGTAAGAATGGAGCACTTTTCTACCCTGGAGTGTGTAAGCTTTATTTAACGAGGCAAGTCAGTTAAGAACAAAATGTTTATTTACAAGGACGGCCTACACCGGGCCGAACCCCGGACGACGCTGGGCCAAACCCGGCCTACCCCGGGCCGAACCCCGGACGACGCTGGGCCAAACCCGGCCTACACCGGCCGAACCCCGGACGACGCTGGGCCAAACCCGGCCTACACCGGGCCGAACCCCGGACGACGCTGGGCCAAACCCGGCCTACACCGGGCCGAACCCCGGACGACGCTGGCCAAACCCGGCCTACACCGGGCCGAACCCCGGACGACGCTGGGCCAATTATATGCCGGCACTACGGGACTCTCAATCCCGGGCAGGGTTGTGATACAGCCTGGGTTCGAACCAGGGTGTCTGTAGTGACGCCTCTTAGCACTAAGATGCAGTGCCTTAGTCTACTGTGATTACAGCCTGGATTCGAACCAGGGTGTCTGTAGTGACGCCTCTTAGCACTGAGATACAGTGCCTTAGACTACTGTGATTACAGCCTGGTTTCGAACCAGTCTGTCTGTAGTGACGCCTCTTAGCACTGAGATACAGTGCCGATAGACTCGCTGCGCCCACTCGGGAGGTGAAAGGTGAAGAATGAACCCAACCCCATACCTACTGGTCACATGCAGCCTCATCACTCGGGAGGTGAAAGGTGAAGTATGAACCCAACCCCATACCGGTAATGGTATACTGGTCTGTGGAAATGGTATACTGGTCTTTACTGGTCTGGGGTAATGGTTTACTGGTCTGTACTGGTCTGGGGTAATGGTTTACTGGTCTGTACTGGTCTGTACTGGTCTGGGGTAATGGTTTACTGGTCTGTACTGGTCTGGGGTAATGGTTTACTGGTCTGTACTGGTCTGTACTGGTCTGGGTTAATGTTATACTGGTCTGTACTGGTCTGTACTGGTCTGTGGTACTGGTATACTGGTCTGTACTGGTCTGTACTGGTCTGGGGTAATGGTATTCGTAACCACTGTGCTGGTGTTCTGAAAGGTCTCCCTGGGTTTACGATCATGCTGACCAGGGTTGTTATGGTGACCGTATTACCGGCAGTCAGGACTCCTGACCAGGGTTGTTACGGTGACCGTATTACTGGCAGTCAGGAGTCCTGACCAGGGTTGTTACAGTGACCGTAATACCGGCAGTCAGGAGTCCTGACCAGGGTTGTTACAGTGACTGTATTACTGGCAGTCAGGAGTCCTGACCAGGGTTGTTACAGTGACCGTAATACCGGCAGTCAGGAGTCCTGACCAGGGTTGTTACGGTGACGGTATTTACCGCCAGGAGTCAGGAGTCAGGAGTCATGAAGGCAGTCAAATTCCACGTGACCTTTTAGTCAAGGTAATTAGGCTTCTCCTCCAAGCTCTGATGCTGCTGATGGTCCTACCAAACTGGCTAACTGCCTGTTACTCAGCACTCTATTGTCCCTCTAATCACTCTGACATCAAAGCAAAACAAAATGGCGCCCCCCGTACTTCTAGGCAACTTTGCAGTATTTCGTTTTTTAATTTTTTAATTTATGTGTTATTTCATAATTAAGCCAGACATTTTTTTTGTGTTCTTTACATACAGCCGGGAAGAACTTGATTGGATTTCAGAGCAGCGGCATTACGACCAGGAATACAACTTTCCCGAATCAGATCCTTTGTTCGTATCCCCGAAGGGCAATTGAACTGATTCCAGAAGCCTTAACTGACATCCACGTCTTTGGCACCTGGGGAACAGTGGGGTTAACTGCCTTGTTCAGGGGGCAGAACGACAGGTTTTTACCTTGTCAGCTCGGGGATTCGATCCAGCAACCTTCCGGTTACAGTCCCAACACGCTCGAATCACTTATAACCAGCATGGCTACCACAGCATTCTGTAGCGATACGCCATCCCGTCTGGTTTGCGCTTAGTGGGACAATCATTTGTTTTTCAACAGGACAATGACCCAGAACACACCTCCAGGCTGTGTAAGGGCTACTTGACCAAGAAGGAGAGTGATGGAGTGCTGCATCAGATGACCAGGTCTCCACAATCACCCCACCTCAACCCAATTGAGATGGTTTGGGATGAGTTGGACCGCAGAGTGAAGGAAAAGCAGCCAACAAGTGCTCAGCACATGTGGGAACTCCTTCAAGACTGTTTGGAAAAGCATTCCAGGTGAAGTTGGTTGAGAGAATGCCAAGATTATGCAAAGCTGTCATCAAGATACCCTTATCTCTCTCTGTCTTTCTGTCTGTCTCTCTCTCTCTCTCTTTCTCCCTCTGTCTTTCTGTCTCTCTCTCTCTCTCTCGCTGTCTCTCTCTCTGTCTCTCAATTCAATTCAAGGGGCTTTATTGGGGGCTTTATTGGCATGGGAAACATGTATTAACATTGTAGATAATATACAAAAGTGAAATAAACAATAAAAATGAACAGTAAACATTACACATACAGAAGTCTCTCTGTCTCTCTGTCCCTCTCTCTCTCTCTCTCTGTCTCTCTCTCCCTCTCCTCTCTCTCTCTCTCGCTGTCTTTGTCTGTCTGTCTGTCTGTCTGTCTGTCTGTCTGTCTGTCTCTCTCTCCTCTCTCTTCATCTCTCTCTCTCTCGTCTCTCTCTCTCTCTGTCTCTTCTCTCTCCTCTCTCTCTCTCCCAGCCTCTCTGTCTCCTCTCTCTCTCTCTCTCTCTCTCTCTATCTCTGTCTCTCTGTCTCCTCTGTCTCTCTCTCTCACTCTCTCTCTCTCTCTCTGTCTCTCCACTCTCTCTCTCTGTCTTTGTCTGTCTGTCTGTCTGTCTGTCTGTCTGTCTGTCTGTCTGTCTGTCTGTCTGTCTGTCTGTCTGTCTGTCTGTCTGTCTGTCTGTCTGTCTGTCTGTCTGTCTGTCTGTCTGTCTGTCTCTCTCTCTCTCTCTCTCTCTCTCTGTCTCTCTGTCTCTCTGTCTCTCTCTCTCTCTCTCTCTCTCTCACTCTCTCTCTCTCCCTCTCTCTCTCTGTCTGTCTCTCTCTCTCTCTCTCTCTCTCTCTCTCTCCTCTCTCTCTCTCTCTCTCTCTCTCTCTCTATCTCTCTCTGTCTCTCTCTCTCTCTCTCTCTCTCTCTCTCTCTCTCTCTCTCTTCTATCTCTCTCTCTGTCTCTCTCTCTCTCTCTCTCTCTCTCTCTCTCTGTCTCTCTCTCTGTCTCTCTCTCTCTGTCTCTCTCTCCCCTCTCTGTCTCTATTGACAAGGGAAACATATGTTTACATTACCAAAGCAAGTGAGATAAACAAAAGGGGAGAAGACACAAAACAACATCAACACAAAAAAAACTATTAGAATTGAACAGTAAAACATTTGCCTCAGAAAATACATTTATTTATATTTCAAGGGTTATCAGTGTTTTTTACAAATGTCATTAGATGGCACACTGTGGAATTTCACCCAGTAGATTATTGGAGTTTTTCAACATTGGATTTGTTTTTGAATTCTTTGTGGATCTGTGTAATCTGAGGGAAATATGTCTCTCTAATATGGTCATACATTGGGCAGGAGGTTAGGAAGTGCAGCTCAGTTTCCACCTCGTTTTGTGGGCAGTTTCACATAGGATCAGTCACAGTGGTATTCTGGATGCAGAGTCTCATTTTGGTGTTTGTCCCACTTTGGTGAATTCTTGGTTGTGAATTCTTGGTTGGTGAGCGGACCCCAGACCTCACAACCGTAAAAGGCAATGGGTTCTATGATTGATTCAAGTATTTTAGCCAGATCATAATTGGTATGTTGAATTTTATGTTCCTTTTGATGGCATAGAAAGCCCTTCTTGCCTTGTCTCTCAGATCGTTCACAGCTTTGTGGAAGTTACCTTTGGCGCTGATGTTTAGGCCAAGTATGTATAGTTTTTTGTGTGCTCTAGGGCAACAGTGTCTAGATGGAATTTGTATTTCTGGTCCTGGTGACTGGACCTTTTTTGGAACACCATTATTTTTAGGTCTTACTGAGATTTACTGTCAGGGCCCAGGTCTGACAGAATCTGTGCAGATGATCTAGGTGCTGCTGTAGGCCCTCCTTGGTTGGTGACAGAATCACCAGATCTCTCTCTCTCGCTCTCCTTCTCCA
>NW_022262570.1:0-35000 GCF_002021735.2 Oncorhynchus kisutch | reverse complement strand
TGTAGTATAATGCTGTATTCTACTGTGTATTAGTGGTACCAGCTGTTTGTAGTATAATGCTGTATTCTACTGTGTATTAGTGGTACCAGCTGTTTGTAGTATAATACTGTATTCTACTGTGTATTAGTGGTACCAGCTGTTTGTAGTATAATGCTGTATTCTACTGTGTATTAGTGGTACCAGCTGTTTGTAGTATAATGCTGTATTCTACTGTGTATTAGTGGTACCAGCTGTTTGTAGTATAATGCTGTATTCTACTGTGTATTAGTGGTACCAGCTGTTTGTAGTATAATGCTGTATTCTACTGTGTATTAGTGGTACCAGCTGTTTGTAGTATAATGCTGTATTCTACTGTGTATTAGTGGTACCAGCTGTTTGTAGTATAATGCTGTATTCTACTGTGTATTAGTGGTACCAGCTGTTTGTAGTATAATACTGTATTCTACTGTGTATTAGTGGTACCAGCTGTTTGTAGTATAATGCTGTATTCTACTGTGTATTAGTGGTACCAGCTGTTTGTAGTATAATGCTGTATTCTACTGTGTATTAGTGGTACCAGCTGTTTGTAGTATAATGCTGTATTCTACTGTGTATTAGTGGTACCAGCTTTTTGTAGTATAATGCTGTATTCTACTGTGTATTAGTGGTACCAGCTGTTTGTAGTATAATACTGTATTCTACTGTGTATTAGTGGTACCAGCTGTTTGTAGTCTAATTAGAGCAGGAAAAAATACATATTTTATCGAGGTATGATATACCAAAGCTGTCAGCCAACCAGCATTAAGGGCTCAACCCACCCAGTTTATAATATATCTTTATAAAACTGTTTGTTTGTGTCCTGTATTCCGATTGGACGAGCAGCGTTCCAAGCTGTGCCGTATTGGCCGTCACAGACACACCTGTTGCCTGGTTACAGGTCGTTCTGCAAGTTATCACTGAGTCTCCGTCAGAGTATAATGTCTCTGTCTGAGTCGTCTCTTGTATTTATCTCTTCTAGAATATAATAATGTCTCTGTCTGAATCTGTCTGAGTCGTCTCTTGTATTTATCTCTACTAGAATATAATGTCTCTGTCTGAGTCGTCTCTTGTATTTATCTCTACTAGAATATAATGTCTCTGTCTGAGTCGTCTCTTGTATTTATCTCTACTAGAATATAATGTCTCTGTCTGATTCGTCTCTTGTATTTATCTCTACTAGAATATAATGTCTCTGTCTGAGTCGTCTCTTGTATTTCTCTCTACTAGAATATAATGTCTCTGTCTGAATCGTCTCTTGTATTTATCTCTACTAGAATATAATGTCTCTGTCTGATTCGTCTCTTGTATTTATCTCTACTAGAATATAATGTCTCTGTCTGAATCGTCTCTTGTATTTATCTCTACTAGAATATAATGTCTCTGTCTGAATCGTCTCTTGTATTTGTCTCTACTAGAATATAATGTCTCTGTCTGAATCGTCTCTTGTATTTCTCTCTACTAGAATATAATGTCTCTGTCTGAATCGTCTCTTGTATTTCTCTCTACTAGAATATAATGTCTCTGTCTGAATCGTCTCTTGTATTTCTCTCTACTAGAATATAATGTCTCTGTCTGAATCGTCTCTTGTATTTATCTCTACTAGAATATAATGTCTCTGTCTGAATCGTCTCTTGTATTTCTCTCTACTAGCATCCCTTGCTTCCAGCTTAGCATTTAGTTTTAGTACAGCTGTGGGGGTTCATTTCAGACTCGCTGATCTGCCTGTCCTCCTGAATTCGGAAACCAATGTTTTGCTTTCATTCCAGGTTCAATGTTTGACATGAGTGAGTTAGCTGATGTTATCCAGCATGCTTAGCAACCGTTTAGTTTAGAACGGACGATGAGGGCCCTCGGGCATAGCAACTCTGCAAAAAAATAATATAATGAATGACTGGGTCTGTAAGCAACATGACCAAAATAACTTAACGTCCAGACAAAAATCTATTTATTATCTTCTGGTGAAAGAAGGATTAATTTGATTAATTTGCATCGTGAATACATTCACAGGTAAGAGGCAGTGTTGTATCATGAATACAGTCACAGGTAAGAGGCAGTGTTGTATCATGAATACAGTCACAGGTAAGAGGCAGTGCTGTATCATGAATACAGCGTTAATGTTGACCTATCCCTTTAACCGCTGGTTTCTGCAGCGTTAATGTTGACCTATCCCTTTAACCTCTGGTCTCCACATGGTTTCAGCAGCGTTAATGTTGACCTATCCCTTTAACCGCTGGTTTCAGCAGCGTTAATGTTGACCTATCCCTTTAACCTCTGGTCTCCACATGGTTTCAGCAGCGTTAATGTTGACCTATCCCTTTAACCGCTGGTTTCAGCAGCGTTAATGTTGACCTATCCCTTTAACCGCTGGTTTCAGCAGCGTTAATGTTGACCTATCCCTTTAACCGCTGGTTTCAGCAGCGTTAATGTTGACCTATCCCTTTAACCGCTGGTTTCAGCAGCGTTAATGTTGACCTATCCCTTTAACCGCTGGTTTCAGCAGCGTTAATGTTGACCTATCCCTTTAACCGCTGGTTTCAGCAGCGTTAATGTTGACCTATCCCTTTAACCGCTGGTTTCAGCAGCGTTAATGTTGACCTATCCCTTTAACCGTTGGTTTTCAGCAGCGTTAATGTTGACCTATCCCTTTAACCGCTGGTTTCAGCAGCGTTAATGTTGACCTATCCCTTTAACCGCTGGTTTCAGCAGCGTTAATGTTGACCTATCCCTTTAACCGCTGGTTTCAGCAGCGTTAATGTTGACCTATCCCTTTAACCGCTGGTTTCAGCAGCGTTAATGTTGACCTATCCCTTTAACCGCTGGTTTCAGCAGCGTTAATGTTGACCTATCCCTTTAACCGCTGGTTTCAGCAGCGTTAATGTTGACCTATCCCTTTACCGCTGGTTTCAGCAGCGTTAATGTTGACCTATCCCTTTAACCGCTGGTTTCAGCAGCGTTAATGTTGACCTATCCCTTTAACCGCTGGTTTCAGCAGCGTTTAATGTTGACCTATCCCTTTAACGCTGGTTTCAGCAGCGTTAATGTTGACCTATCCCTTTAACCGCTGGTTTCAGCAGCGTTAATGTTGACCTATCCCTTTAACCGTGGTTTCAGCAGCGTTAATGTTGACCTATCCTTTTAACCGCTGGTTTTCAGGCAGCGTTAATGTTGACCTATCCTTTAACGCTGGTTTCAGCAGCGTTAATGTTGACCTATCCCTTTAACCGCTGGTTTCAGCAGGTTAATGTTGACCTATCCCTTTAACCGCTGGTTTCAGCAGCGTTAATGTTGACCTATCCCTTTAACCGCTGGTTTCAGCAGCGTTAATGTTGACCTATCCTTTAACCGCTGGTTTCAGCAGCGTTAATGTTGACCTATCCCTTTAACCGCTGTTTCAGCGCGTTAATGTTGACCTATCCCTTTAACCGCTGGTTTTCAGCAGCGTTAATGTTGACTATCCTTTAACCGCTGGTTTCAGCAGCGTTAATGTTGACCTATCCCTTTAACCGCTGGTTTCAGCAGCGTTAATGTTGACCTATCCCTTTAACCGCTGGTTTTCAGCAGCGTTAATGTTGACCTATCCCTTTAACCGCTGGTTTCAGCAGCGTTAATGTTGACCTATCCCTTTAACCGCTGGTTTCAGCAGTGTTAACGCTGTTGATTCTGTATATTGTATATATCTGTATACCCACTCATATCTGAGGCTATTATATAAACAGCGTTATGGTAATGTGGCCACACCGTCTCCCATGAGCGTCCCCAAGTTGTGACAAACGGACCAGTTCGTAGCTGGATTCTTCAACGATCTTTATACCTTCTCCGGAACATGAAATTTGTTCGGACTTCGAGTTCCGTGAGGTGGAAGAAATCCCTTTGTTCTCTATGAAAATCTACTCTGCCTCTTATACTGTGTGGCCATGAGGCAGGGTCTCCTCAGGAATTTACGACGTCTCTCTGACCACAGCAGCCTAGTTGAAGGAGGCAGGGAGAGGGGGATGGGGCTTGCTTTACCCAAAGAGGGCAACGTCATGACAGTGTGTAGTCCTTAACCCAGGTCTCTACGTGGTTAATGCTGGGGATCCTGTACTGTGTGATGTCTGTATTCAGTAGGCCAGTGTGTAGTCCTTAACCCAGGTCTCTACGTGGTTAATGCTGGGGATCCTGTACTGTGTGATGTCTGTATTCAGTAGGCCAGTGTGTAGTCCTTAACCCAGGTCTCCACGTGGTTAATGCTGGGGATCCTGTACTGTGTGATGTCTGTATTCAGTAGGCCATGTCTCAGTGTGTAGTCCTTAACCCAGGTCTCTACGTGGTTAATGCTGGGGATCCTGTACTGTGTGATGTCTGTATTCAGTAGGCCATGTCTCAGTGTGTAGTCCTTAACCCAGGTCTCTACGTGGTTAATGCTGGGGATCCTGTACTGTGTGATGTCTGTATTCAGTAGGCCATGTCTCAGTGTGTAGTCCTTAACCCAGGTCTCCACTTGGTTTGAACACGTCTCCATGATAGTGATTCTCCTGAACTGTGTGACTCTGGGGATGTACCAACCCTGTGAAGACGTCACCTGTCAGGCAGAGTGGTGCCTCATACTACAGGTCGGTACTACTTTAAACCTCTCATCTCTAACCTCTCACCCCTCACCTCTCACCTATAACCTCTCACCTCTCACCTATAACCTCTCACCCCTCACCTATAACCCCTCAGCTATAACCCCTCAGCTATAACCCCTCACCTATAACCTCTCACCTATAACCCCTCACCCCTCACCTATAACCTCTCACCCCTCACCCCTCACCTATAACCCCTCACCCCTCACCTATAACCTCTCACCCCTCACCTATAACCTCTCACCCCTCACCTATAACCCCTCACCTATAACTTCTCACCCCTCACCTATAACCTCTCACCCCTCACCCGTCACCTATAACCTCTCAGCCCTCACCTATACCCTCTTACCCCTCACCTATAACCTCTTACCCCTCACCTATAACCTCTCACCTCTCACCTATAACCCCTCACCTATAACCTCTCACCCCTCACCTATAACCTCTCACCCCTCACCTATAACCTCTCACCCCTCACCTATGACCTCCACCTCTCACCTATAACCTCTCAGCCCTCACCTATAACCTCTCACCTATAACCTATAACCTCTCACCCATCACCTATAACCTCTCACCTCTCACCTATAACCTCTCACCCCTCACCTATAACCTCTCACCTATAACCTCTGACCTATAACCTGGCATCCCTCACCCCTCACCTCTCACCTATAATCTCTCACCCCTCACCCCTCACCTATAACCTCCACCCCTCACCTATAACCTCCACCCCTCACCTATAACCTCTCACCCCTCACCTATAACCTCTCACCCCTCACCTATAACCTCTCACCCCTCACCATAAACACCTTACCCCTCACCTATAACCTCTCACCCCTCACCATCAACACCTTACCCCTCACCTATAACCTCTCACCCCTCACCATAAACACCTTACCCCTCACCTATAACCTCCAGCCCTCACCTATAACCTCCACCCCTCACCTATAACCTCTCACCCCTCACCTATAACCTCTCACCCCTCACCTATAACCTCTCACCCCTCACCATCAACACCTTACCCCACACCTATAACCTCCACCCCTCACCTATAACCTCCACCCCTCACCTATAACCTCTCACCCCTCACCTATAACCTCTCACCCCTCACCTATAACCTCTCACCCCTCACCATCAACACCTTACCCCTCACCTATAACCTCTCACCCCTCACCATAAACACCTTACCCCCTCACCTATAACCTCCACCCCTCACCTATAACCTCCACCCCTCACCTATAACCTCTCACCCCTCACCTATAAACCTCTCACCCCTCACCTATAACCTCTCACCCCTCACCATCAACACCTTACCCCTCACCTATAACCTCCACCCCTCACCTATAACCTCTCACCCCTCACCTATAACCTATAACCTCTCACCCCTCACCATAAACACCTTACCCCCCTCACCCCTCACCTATAACCTCTCACCCCTCATCTATAACCTCTCACCCCTCACCATAAACACCTTACCCCTCACCTATAACCACTCACCCCTCACCTATAACCTCTCACCCCTCACCATAAACACCTTACCCCTCACCTATAACCTCTCACCCCCTCACCTATAACCTCTCACCCCTCACCATAAACAACCTCACCCCTCACCTATAACCTCTCACCCCTCACCATCAACACCTAACCTCTCACCCCTCACCTATAACCTCTCACCCCTCACCATCAACACCTAACCTCTCACCTCTCACCTATAACCTCTCACCCCTCACCTATAACCTCTCACCCCTCACCATTAACACCTCACCCCTCACCTATAACCTCTCACCCCTCACCATCAACACCCTACCTCTCACCTATAACCTCTCACCCCTCACCTATAACCTCTCACCCCTCACCATCAACACCTTACCCCTCACCTATAACCTCTCACCCCTCACCATAAACACCTTACCCCTCACCTATAACCTCCACCCCTCACCTATAACCTCCACCCCTCACCTATAACCTCTCACCCCTCACCTATAACCTCTCACCCCTCACCTATAACCTCTCACCCCTCACCATCAACACCTTACCCCTCACCTATAACCTCCACCCCTCACCTATAACCTCTCACCCCTCACCTATAACCTATAACCTCTCACCCTCACCATAAACACCTTACCCCTCACCCTCACCTATAACCTCTCACCCCTCATCTATAACCTCTCACCCCTCACCATAAACACCTTACCCCTCACCTATAACCTCTCACCCCTCACCTATAACCTCTCACCCCTCACCATAAACACCTTACCCCTCACCTATAACCTCTCACCCCTCACCTATAACCTCTCACCCCTCACCATAAACACCTCACCCCTCACCTATAACCTCTCACCCCTCACCATCAACACCTAACCTCTCACCCCTCACCTATAACCTCTCACCCCTCACCATCAACACCTAACCTCTCACCTCTCACCTATAACCTCTCACCCCTCACCTATAACCTCTCACCCCTCACCATTAACACCTCACCCCTCACCTATAACCTCTCACCCCTCACCATCAACACCCTACCTCTCACCTATAACCTCTCACCCCTCACCTATAACCTCTCACCCCTCACCATCAACACCTTACCCCTCACCTATAACCTCTCACCCCTCACCATCAACACCACACCCCTCACCTATAACCTCTCACCCCTCACCATCAACACCACACCCCTCACCATCAACACCTCACCCCTCACCTATAACCTCTCACCCCTCACCTATAACCTCTCACCCCTCACCATCAACACCTCACCCCTCACCATTAACACCTCACCCCTCACCTATAACCTCTCACCCCCTCACCATTAACACCTCACCCCTCACCTATAACCTCTCACCCCTCACCATCAACACCTCACCTATAACCTCTCACCCCTCACCATCAACACCTCACCCCTCACCATCAACACCTCACCCCTCACCATCAACACCTCACCTATAACCTCTCACCCTCACCATCAACACCTCACCCCTCACCATCAACACCTCACCCCTCACCATCAACACCTCACCTATTACCTCTCACCCCTCACCATCAACACCTCACCTATAACCTCTCACCCCTCACCATCAACACCTCACCTATAACCTCTCACCCCTCACCATCAACACCTCACCCCTCAGCTATAAACTCTTGTCTTGGTGACTGTACCTTGTTCTAGGTGTTTGTTGACTGTGTCTTTGTCTGTTCTACTGTTCTAGGTGTTTGATGACTGTATCTTTGTCTGTTCTAGGTGTTTGATGACTGTATCTTTGTCTGTTCTAGGTGTTTGATGACTGTATCTTTGTCTGTTCTACTGTTCTAGGTGTTTGATGACTGTATCTTTGTCTGTTCTAGGTGTTTGATGACTGTATCTTTGTCTGGTCTAGGTGTTTGATGACTGTATCTTTGTCTGTTCTAGGTGTTTGACTGTATCTTTGTCTGTTCTAGGTGTTTGATGACTGTATCTTTGTCTGTTCTAGGTGTTTGACTGTATCTTTGTCTGTTCTAGGTGTTTGATGACTGTATCTTTGTCTGTTCTAGGTGTTTGATGACTGTATCTTTGTCTGTTCTAGGTGTTTGATGACTGTATCTTTGTCTGTTCTAGGTGTTTGATGACTGTATCTTTGTCTGTTCTACTGTTCTAGGTGTTTGATGACTGTATCTTTGTCTGTTCTAGGTGTTTGATGACTGTATCTTTGTCTGTTCTAGGTGTTTGATGACTGTATCTTTGTCTGTTCTACTGTTCTAGGTGTTTGATGACTGTATCTTTGTCTGGTCTAGGTGTTTTGATGACTGTATCTTTGTCTTCTTCTACTGTTCTAGGTGTTTGATGACTGTATCTTTGTCTGTTCTACTGTTCTAGGTGTTTGATGACTGTATCTTTGTCTGTTCTAGGTGTTTGATGACTGTATCTTTGTCTGTTCTAGGTGTTTGATGACTGTATCTTTGTCTCTTCTACTGTTCTAGGTGTTTGATGACTGTATCTTTGTCTGTTCTAGGTGTTTGATGACTGTATCTTTGTCTGTTCTGGGTGTTTGATGACTGTATCTTTGTCTGTTCTACTGTTCTAGGTGTTTGATGACTGTATCTTTGTCTCTTCTACTGTTCTAGGTGTTTGATGACTGTATCTTTGTCTGTTCTACTGTTCTAGGTGTTTGATGACTGTATCTTTGTCTGTTCTAGGTGTTTGATGACTGTATCTTTGTCTGGTCTAGGTGTTTGATGACTGTATCTTTGTCTGTTCTAGGTGTTTGACTGTATCTTTGTCTGTTCTAGGTGTTTGATGACTGTATCTTTGTCTGTTCTAGGTGTTTGACTGTATCTTTGTCTGTTCTAGGTGTTTGATGACTGTATCTTTGTCTGTTCTAGGTGTTTGATGACTGTATCTTTGTCTGTTCTAGGTGTTTGATGACTGTATCTTTGTCTGTTCTAGGTGTTTGATGACTGTATCTTTGTCTGTTCTACTGTTCTAGGTGTTTGATGACTGTATCTTTGTCTGTTCTAGGTGTTTGATGACTGTATCTTTGTCTGTTCTAGGTGTTTGATGACTGTATCTTTGTCTGTTCTACTGTTCTAGGTGTTTGATGACTGTATCTTTGTCTGGTCTAGGTGTTTGATGACTGTATCTTTGTCTCTTCTACTGTTCTAGGTGTTTGATGACTGTATCTTTGTCTGTTCTACTGTTCTAGGTGTTTGATGACTGTATCTTTGTCTGTTCTAGGTGTTTGATGACTGTATCTTTGTCTGTTCTAGGTGTTTGATGACTGTATCTTTGTCTCTTCTACTGTTCTAGGTGTTTGATGACTGTATCTTTGTCTGTTCTAGGTGTTTGATGACTGTATCTTTGTCTGTTCTGGGTGTTTGATGACTGTATCTTTGTCTGTTCTACTGTTCTAGGTGTTTGATGACTGTATCTTTGTCTCTTCTACTGTTCTAGGTGTTTGATGACTGTATCTTTGTCTCTTCTACTGTTCTAGGTGTTTGATGACTGTATCTTTGTCTGTTCTAGGTGTTTGATGACTGTATCTTTGTCTGTTCTACTGTTCTAGGTGTTTGATGACTGTATCTTTGTCTGTTCTAGGTGTTTGATGACTGTATCTTTGTCTGTTCTAGGTGTTTGATGACTGTATCTTTGTCTGTTCTAGGTGTTTGATGACTGTATCTTTGTCTGTTCTAGGTGTTTGATGACTGTATCTTTGTCTGTTCTACTGTTCTAGGTGTTTGACTGTATCTTTGTCTGTTCTAGGTGTTTGACGACTGTATCTTTGTCTGTTCTAGGTGTTTGATGACTGTATCTTTGTCTGTTCTAGGTGTTTGACGACTGTATCTTTGTCTGTTCTACGTGTTTGACGACTGTATCTTTGTCTGTTCTAGGTGTTTGATGACTGTATCTTTGTCTGTTCTAGGTGTTTGATGACTGTATCTTTGTCTATTCTGGGTGTTTGATGACTGTATCTTTGTCTGTTCTACTGTTCTAGGTGTTTGATGACTGTATCTTTGTCTGTTCTAGGTGTTTGATGACTGTATCTTTGTCTGTTCTAGGTGTTTGATGACTGTATCTTTGTCTGTTCTAGGTGTTTGATGACTGTATCTTTGTCTGTTCTACTGTTCTAGGTGTTTGATGACTGTATCTTTGTCTGGTCTAGGTGTTTGTTGACTGTATCTTTGTCTGTTCTAGGTGTTTGATGACTGTATCTTTGTCTGTCCTAGGTGTTTGATGACTGTATCTTTGTCTGTTCTAGGTGTTTGATGACTGTATCTTTGTCTGTTCTAGGTGTTTGATGACTGTATCTTTGTCTCTTCTACTGTTCTAGGTGTTTGATGACTGTATCTTTGTCTGTTCTACTGTTCTAGGTGTTTGTTGACTGTATCTTTGTCTGTTCTAGGTGTTTGATGACTGTATCTTTGTCTGTTCTAGGTGTTTGATGACTGTATCTTTGTCTCTTCTACTGTTCTAGGTGTTTGATGACTGTATCTTTGTCTGTTCTAGGTGTTTGATGACTGTATCTTTGTCTGTTCTAGGTGTTTGATGACTGTATCTTTGTCTGTTCTAGGTGTTTGATGACTGTATCTTTGTCTGTTCTACTGTTCTAGGTGTTTGACTGTATCTTTGTCTGTTCTAGGTGTTTGATGACTGTATCTTTGTCTGTTCTAGGTGTTTGATGACTGTATCTTTGTCTGTTCTACTGTTCTAGGTGTTTGATGACTGTATCTTTGTCTGTTCTAGGTGTTTGATGACTGTATCTTTGTCTGTTCTGGGTGTTTGATGACTGTATCTTTGTCTGTTCTAGGTGTTTGATGACTGTATCTTTGTCTGTTCTAGGTGTTTGATGACTGTATCTTTGTCTGTTCTAGGTGTTTGATGACTGTATCTTTGTCTGTTCTAGGTGTTTGATGACTGTATCTTTGTCTGTTCTAGGTGTTTGATGACTGTATCTTTGTCTGTTCTACTGTTCTAGGTGTTTGACTGTATCTTTGTCTGTTCTAGGTGTTTGATGACTGTATCTTTGTCTGTTCTAGGTGTTTGATGACTGTATCTTTGTCTGTTCTACTGTTCTAGGTGTTTGACTGTATCTTTGTCTGTTCTAGGTGTTTGATGACTGTATCTTTGTCTGTTCTAGGTGTTTGATGACTGTATCTTTGTCTGTTCTACTGTTCTAGGTGTTTGACGACTGTATCTTTGTCTGTTCTAGGTGTTTGATGACTGTATCTTTGTCTGTTCTAGGTGTTTGATGACTGTATCTTTGTCTATTCTGGGTGTTTGATGACTGTATCTTTGTCTGTTCTAGGTGTTTGATGACTGTATCTTTGTCTGTTCTACTGTTCTAGGTGTTTGATGACTGTATCTTTGTCTGTTCTAGGTGTTTGATGACTGTATCTTTGTCTGTTCTAGGTGTTTGACGACTGTATCTTTGTCTGTTCTAGGTGTTTGATGACTGTATCTTTGTCTGTTCTAGGTGTTTGATGACTGTATCTTTGTCTGTTCTAGGTGTTTGATGACTGTATCTTTGTCTGTTCTAGGTGTTTGATGACTGTATCTTTGTCTGTTCTAGGTGTTTGATGACTGTATCTTTGTCTGTTCTACTGTTCTTGGTGTTTGATGACTGTATCTTTGTCTGTTCTAGGTGTTTGATGACTGTATCTTTGTCTGTTCTAGGTGTTTGATGACTGTATCTTTGTCTGTTCTAGGTGTTTGATGACTGTATCTTTGTCTGTTCTAGGTGTTTGATGACTGTATCTTTGTCTGTTCTGGGTGTTTGATGACTGTATCTTTGTCTGTTCTACTGTTCTAGGTGTTTGACGACTGTATCTTTGTCTGTTCTAGGTGTTTGATGACTGTATCTTTGTCTGTTCTAGGTGTTTGATGACTGTATCTTTGTCTGTTCTAGGTGTTTGATGACTGTATCTTTGTCTGTTCTACTGTTCTAGGTGTTTGACTGTATCTTTGTCTGTTCTACTGTTCTAGGTGTTTGACTGTATCTTTGTCTGTTCTACTGTTCTAGGTGTTTGATGACTGTATCTTTGTCTGTTCTAGGTGTTTGATGACTGTATCTTTGTCTGTTCTACTGTTCTAGGTGTTTGATGACTGTATCTTTGCGTTTTTCGCGGTGGAGATGGTCATTAAGATGGTGGCTCTGGGGATCTTCGGTTCTAAGTGTTACCTTGGCGACACTTGGAACCGACTGGACTTCTTCATTGTCATGGCAGGGTAAGTGTTCTATTCCCACAATGCTCAGGGGTTAGTCAGGCGGTTAGGGACAAGAGAACACCGAAATAGAACACATAGAACCTTCTCTAGATTCTGTTTTTGATTCAAGAGACACACGGGGACGTTCCGTAAGTCTGCTGCTAAAGCTTTTTCCTTTCTTATAAAAATGTAACCTTTTATTTAACGAGGCAAGTCAGTTCAGAACAAATTCTTATTAACAATGACCGGGCCTACCCCGGGTCAAACCCGGACGACGCCGGGCCGATTGTGCACCGGCCCTATGAGACTCCCAATCACGGTCGGATGTGAAGCAGCCCGTGAGGTGATGGAGTTTGGAGCCTGCTGGGAGAAACACACGTTCAATGTCACTGTTTCAGGCAAGGAGAAAAGTGTGTGAGTGTGTGTGTGTGTTTGTTTGTGTGTAAGAGACGTTAACTAAGCAGACAGCAGCGGTCACCTCAGACACACAGCATTACCCCTTTACTCACTGTGAGGTGCACACACACACACACACACACACACACACACACACACACACAAAGCCAGGAGGTAGGTTATCTGCACTATGACAAATACAGAGGGAACTAGTGAGTCAGATCATTGTTTTAGGGTCTGACAGGCTTGATATTCAGTTCTTTAGGGTCTGACAGGGTTGGTGTTCAGTTCTTTAGGGTCTGAAAGGGTTGATGTTCAGTTCTTTAGGGTCTGACAGGGTTGGTGTTCAGTTCTTTAGGGTCTGAAAGGGTTGATGTTCAGTTCTTTAGGGTCTGACAGGGTTGGTGTTCAGTTCTTTAGGGTCTGACAGGGTTGGTGTTCAGTTCTTTAGGGTCTGAAAGGGTTGATGTTCAGTTCTTTAGGGTCTGACAGGGTTGGTGTTCAGTTCTTTAGGGTCTGAAAGGGTTGATGTTCAGTTCTTTAGGGTCTGACAGGGTTGGTGTTCAGTTCTTTAGGGTCTGACAGGGTTGATGTTCAGTTCTTTAGGGTCTGACAGGGTTGATGTTCAGTTCTTTAGGGTCTGACAGGCTTGATGTTCAGTTCTTTAGGGTCTGACAGGGTTGATGTTCAGTTCTTTAGGATCTGACAGGGTTGATGTTCAGTTCTTTAGGGTCTGACAGGGTTGATGTTCAGGTCTTTAGGGTCGGACAGGCTTGATGTTCAGTTCTTTAGGGTTGGACAGGGTTGATGTTCAGTTCTTTAGGGTCTGACAGGGATGATGTTCAGTTCTTTAAGGACTGACAGGCTTGATGTTCAGTTCTTTAGGGTCTGACAGGGTTGATGTTCAGTTCTTTAGGGTCTGACAGGGTTGATGTTCAGTTCTTTAGGGTCTGGCAGGCTTGATGTTCAGTTCTTTAGGGTCGGACAGGGTTGATGTTCAGTTCTTTAGGGTCTGACAGGCTTGATGTTCAGTTCTTTAGGGTCTGACAGGGTTGATGTTCAGTTCTTTATGGTCTGACAGGCTTGATGTTCCATTCTTTAGGGTCTGACAGGGTTGATGTTCCTTTCTGTACGGTCTGACAGGCTTGATGTTCAGTTTCTTTAGGGTCTGACAGGGTTGATGTTCAGTTCTTTAGGGTCTGACAGGGTTGATGTTCAGGTCTTTAGGGTCGGACAGGGTTGATGTTCAGTTCTTTAGGGTCTGACAGGGTTGATGTTCAGTTTTTAGGGTCTGACGTTCAGTTCTTTAGGGTCTGACAGGGTTGATGTTCAGGTATTTAGGGTCTGACAGGGTTGATGTTCAGTTCTTTAGGGTCTGACAGGCTTGATGTTCAGTTCTTTAGGGTCTGACAGGATCGATGTTCAGTTCTTTAGGGTCTGACAGGCTGGATGTTCAGTTCTTTAGGGTCTGACGTTCAGTTCTTTAGGGTCTGACAGGGTTGATGTTCAGGTCTTTAGGGTCTGACAGGGTTGATGTTCAGTTCTTTAGGGTCTGACAGGCTTGATGTTCAGTTCTTTAGGGTCTGACAGGGTTGATGTTCAGTTCTTTAGGGTCTGACAGGGTTGATGTTCAGTTCTTTAGGGTCTGACAGGGTTGATGTTCAGTTCTTTAGGGTCTGACAGGGTTGATGTTCAGTTCTTTAGGGTCTGACAGGGTTGATGTTCAGTTCTTTAGGGTCTGACAGGGTTGATGTTCAGTTCTTTAGGGTCTGACAGGGTTGATGATCAGTTCTTTAGGGTCGGAGAGGATTGATGTTCAGGTCTTTAGGATCTGACAGGGTTGATGTTCAGTTCTTTAGGGTCGGAGAGGGTTGATGTTCAGTTCTTTAGGGTCGGAGAGGGTTGATGTTCAGGTCTTTAGGGTCTGACAGCGTTGATGTTCAGTTCTTTAGGGTCTGACAGGGTTGATGTTCAGTTCTTTAGGGTCTGACAGGGTTGATGTTCAGTTCTTTAGGGCCTGACAGGCTGGATGTTCAGTTCTTTAGGGTCTGACAGGGTTGATGTTCAGTTTTTAGGGTCTGGCAGGCTTGATGTTCAGTTCTTTAGGGTCTGACAGGGTTGATGTTCAGTACTTTAGGGTCGGACAGACAGGCTTGATGTTCAGTTCTTTAGGGTCGGACAGGGTTGATGTTCAGTTCTTTAGGGTCTGGCAGGCTTGATGTTCAGTTCTTTAGGGTCGGACAGGGTTGATGTTCAGTTCTTTAGGGTCTGACAGGCTTGATGTTCAGTTCTTTAGGGTCTGACAGGGTTGATGTTCAGGTCTTTATGGTCTGACAGGCTTGATGTTCAGTTCTTTAGGGTCTGACAGGGTTGATGTTCAGTTCTTTAGGGTCGGAGAGGGTTGATGTTCAGTTCTTTAGGGTCTGAAAGGGTTGATGTTCAGTTCTTTAGGGTCTGACAGGGTTGGTGTTCAGTTCTTTAGGGTCTGACAGGGTTGATGTTCAGTTCTTTAGGGTCTGACAGGGTTGATGTTCCGTTCTTTAGGGTCTGACAGGCTTGATGTTCAGTTCTTTAGGGTCTGACAGGGTTGATGTTCAGTTCTTTAGGATCTGACAGGGTTGATGTTCAGTTCTTTAGGGTCTGACAGGGTTGATGTTCAGGTCTTTAGGGTCGGACAGGCTTGATGTTCAGTTCTTTAGGGTTTGACAGGGTTGATGTTCAGTTCTTTAGGGTCTGACAGGGTTGATGTTCAGTTCTTTAGGGTCGGAGAGGGTTGATGTTCAGTTCTTTAGGGTCGGAGAGGGTTGATGTTCAGGTCTTTAGGGTCTGACAGCGTTGATGTTCAGTTCTTTAGGGTCTGACAGGGTTGATGTTCAGTTCTTTAGGGTCTGACAGGGTTGATGTTCAGTTCTTTAGGGCCTGACAGGCTGGATGTTCAGTTCTTTAGGGTCTGACAGGGTTGATGTTCAGTTTTTAGGGTCTGGCAGGCTTGATGTTCAGTTCTTTAGGGTCTGACAGGGTTGATGTTCAGTACTTTAGGGTCGGACAGACAGGCTTGATGTTCAGTTCTTTAGGGTCGGACAGGGTTGATGTTCAGTTCTTTAGGGTCTGGCAGGCTTGATGTTCAGTTCTTTAGGGTCGGACAGGGTTGATGTTCAGTTCTTTAGGGTCTGACAGGCTTGATGTTCAGTTCTTTAGGGTCTGACAGGGTTGATGTTCAGGTCTTTATGGTCTGACAGGCTTGATGTTCAGTTCTTTAGGGTCTGACAGGGTTGATGTTCAGTTCTTTAGGGTCGGAGAGGGTTGATGTTCAGTTCTTTAGGGTCTGAAAGGGTTGATGTTCAGTTCTTTAGGGTCTGACAGGGTTGATGTTCAGTTCTTTATGGTCTGACAGGCTTGATGTTCCATTCTTTAGGGTCTGACAGGGTTGATGTTCAGGTCTTTAGGGTCGGACAGGGTTGATGTTCAGTTCTTTAGGGTCTGACAGGGTTGATGTTCAGTTTTTAGGGTCTGACGTTCAGTTCTTTAGGGTCTGACAGGGTTGATGTTCAGGTCTTTAGGGTCTGACAGGGTTGATGTTCAGTTCTTTAGGGTCTGACAGGCTTGATGTTCAGTTCTTTAGGGTCTGACAGGATCGATGTTCAGTTCTTTAGGGTCTGACAGGCTGGATGTTCAGTTCTTTAGGGTCTGACGTTCAGTTCTTTAGGGTCTGACAGGGTTGATGTTCAGGTCTTTAGGGTCTGACAGGGTTGATGTTCAGTTCTTTAGGGTCTGACAGGCTTGATGTTCAGTTCTTTAGGGTCTGACAGGGTTGATGTTCAGTTCTTTAGGGTCTGACAGGGTTGATGTTCAGTTCTTTAGGGTCTGACAGGGTTGATGTTCAGTTCTTTAGGGTCTGACAGGGTTGATGTTCAGTTCTTTAGGGTCTGACAGGGTTGATGTTCAGTTCTTAGGGTCTGACAGGGTTGATGTTCAGTTCTTTAGGGTCTGACAGGGTTGATGATCAGTTCTTTAGGGTCGGAGAGGATTGATGTTCAGGTCTTTAGGATCTGACAGGGTTGATGTTCAGTTCTTTAGGGTCGGAGAGGGTTGATGTTCAGTTCTTTAGGGTCGGAGAGGGTTGATGTTCAGGTCTTTAGGGTCTGACAGCGTTGATGTTCAGTTCTTTAGGGTCTGACAGGGTTGATGTTCAGTTCTTTAGGGTCTGACAGGGTTGATGTTCAGTTCTTTAGGGTCTGACAGGGTTGATGTTCAGTTCTTTAGGGTCTGACAGGGTTGATGTTCAGTTCTTTAGGGTCTGACAGGGTTGATGTTCAGTTCTTTAGGGTCTGACAGGGTTGATGATCAGTTCTTTAGGGTCGGAGAGGATTGATGTTCAGGTCTTTAGGATCTGACAGGGTTGATGTTCAGTTCTTTAGGGTCGGAGAGGGTTGATGTTCAGTTCTTTAGGGTCGGAGAGGGTTGATGTTCAGGTCTTTAGGGTCTGACAGCGTTGATGTTCAGTTCTTAGGGTCTGACAGGGTTGATGTTCAGTTCTTTAGGGTCTGACAGGGTTGATGTTCAGTTCTTTAGGGCCTGACAGGCTGGATGTTCAGTTCTTTAGGGTCTGACAGGGTTGATGTTCAGTTTTTAGGGTCTGGCAGGCTTGATGTTCAGTTCTTTAGGGTCTGACAGGGTTGATGTTCAGTACTTTAGGGTCGGACAGACAGGCTTGATGTTCAGTTCTTTAGGGTCGGACAGGGTTGATGTTCAGTTCTTTAGGGTCTGGCAGGCTTGATGTTCAGTTCTTTAGGGTCGGACAGGGTTGATGTTCAGTTCTTTAGGGTCTGACAGGCTTGATGTTCAGTTCTTTAGGGTCTGACAGGGTTGATGTTCAGGTCTTTATGGTCTGACAGGCTTGATGTTCAGTTCTTTAGGGTCTGACAGGGTTGATGTTCAGTTCTTTAGGGTCGGAGAGGGTTGATGTTCAGTTCTTTAGGGTCTGAAAGGGTTGATGTTCAGTTCTTTAGGGTCTGACAGGGTTGGTGTTCAGTTCTTTAGGGTCTGACAGGGTTGATGTTCAGTTCTTTAGGGTCTGACAGGGTTGATGTTCCGTTCTTTAGGGTCTGACAGGCTTGATGTTCAGTTCTTTAGGGTCTGACAGGGTTGATGTTCAGTTCTTTAGGATCTGACAGGGTTGATGTTCAGTTCTTTAGGGTCTGACAGGGTTGATGTTCAGGTCTTTAGGGTCGGACAGGCTTGATGTTCAGTTCTTTAGGGTTTGACAGGGTTGATGTTCAGTTCTTTAGGGTCTGACAGGGTTGATGTTCAGTTCTTTAGGGTCGGAGAGGGTTGATGTTCAGTTCTTTAGGGTCGGAGAGGGTTGATGTTCAGGTCTTTAGGGTCTGACAGCGTTGATGTTCAGTTCTTTAGGGTCTGACAGGGTTGATGTTCAGTTCTTTAGGGTCTGACAGGGTTGATGTTCAGTTCTTTAGGGCCTGACAGGCTGGATGTTCAGTTCTTTAGGGTCTGACAGGGTTGATGTTCAGTTTTTAGGGTCTGGCAGGCTTGATGTTCAGTTCTTTAGGGTCTGACAGGGTTGATGTTCAGTACTTTAGGGTCGGACAGACAGGCTTGATGTTCAGTTCTTTAGGGTCGGACAGGGTTGATGTTCAGTTTTTTAGGGTCTGGCAGGCTTGATGTTCAGTTCTTTAGGGTCGGACAGGGTTGATGTTCAGTTCTTTAGGGTCTGACAGGCTTGATGTTCAGTTCTTTAGGGTCTGACAGGGTTGATGTTCAGGTCTTTATGGTCTGACAGGCTTGATGTTCAGTTCTTTAGGGTCTGACAGGGTTGATGTTCAGTTCTTTAGGGTCTGACAGGCTTGATGTTCAGTTCTTTAGGGTCTGACAGGGTTGATGTTCAGTTCTTTAGGATCTGACAGGGTTGATGTTCAGTTCTTTAGGGTCTGACAGGGTTGATGTTCAGGTCTTTAGGGTCAGACAGGCTTGATGTTCAGTTCTTTAGGGTTTGACAGGGTTGATGTTCAGTTCTTTAGGGTCTGACAGGGATGATGTTCAGTTCTTTAAGGACTGACAGGCTTGATGTTCAGTTCTTTAGGGTCTGACAGGGTTGATGTTCAGTTCTTTAGGGTCTGACAGGGTTGATGTTCAGTTCTTTAGGGTCTGGCAGGCTTGATGTTCAGTTCTTTAGGGTCGGACCGGGTTGATGTTCAGTTCTTTAGGGTCTGACAGGCTTGATGTTCAGTTCTTTAGGGTCTGACAGGGTTGATGTTCAGTTCTTTATGGTCTGACAGGCTTGATGTTCCATTCTTTAGGGTCTGACAGGGTTGATGTTCCTTTCTGTACGGTCTGACAGGCTTGATATTCAGTTTCTTTAGGGTCTGACAGGTTTGATGTTCAGTTCTTTAGGGTCTGACAGGGTTGATGTTCAGGTCTTTAGGGTCGGACAGGGTTGATGTTCAGTTCTTTAGGGTCTGACAGGGTTGATGTTCAGTTCTTTAGGGTCTGACAGGGTTGATGTTCAGTTCTTTAGGGTCTGACAGGTTTGATGTTCAGTTCTTTAGGGTCTGACAGGGTTGATGTTCAGTTCTTTAGGGTCTGACAGGGTTGATGATCAGTTCTTTAGGGTCGGAGAGGGTTGATGTTCAGGTCTTTAGGATCTGACAGGGTTGATGTTCAGTTCTTTAGGGTCGGAGAGGATTGATGTTCAGTTCTTTAGGGTCGGAGAGGGTTGATGTTCAGGTCTTTAGGGTCTGACAGCGTTGATGTTCAGTTCTTTAGGGTCTGACAGGGTTGATGTTCAGTTCTTTAGGGTCTGACAGGGTTGATGTTCAGTTCTTTAGGGCCTGACAGGCTGGATGTTCAGTTCTTTAGGGTCTGACAGGGTTGATGTTCAGTTTTTAGGGTCTGGCAGGCTTGATGTTCAGTTCTTTAGGGTCTGACAGGGTTGATGTTCAGTACTTTAGGGTCGGACAGACAGGCTTGATGTTCAGTTCTTTAGGGTCGGACAGGGTTGATGTTCAGTTCTTTAGGGTCTGGCAGGCTTGATGTTCAGTTCTTTAGGGTCGGACAGGGTTGATGTTCAGTTCTTTAGGGTCTGACAGGCTTGATGTTCAGTTCTTTAGGGTCTGACAGGGTTGATGTTCAGGTCTTTATGGTCTGACAGGCTTGATGTTCAGTTCTTTAGGGTCTGACAGGGTTGATGTTCCTTTCTGTACGGTCTGACAGGCTTGATGTTCAGTTCTTTAGGGTCTGACAGGCTTGATGTTCAGTTCTTTAGGTTCAGACAGGGTTGGTGTTCAGTTCTTTAGGGTCTGACAGGGTTGATGTTCAGTTCTTTAGGGTCTGACAGGGTTGATGTTCAGGTCTTTAGGGTCGGACAGGGTTGATGTTCAGTTCTTTAGGGTCTGACAGGGTTGATGTTCAGTTTTTAGGGTCTGACGTTCAGTTCTTTAGGGTCTGACAGGGTTGATGTTCAGGTCTTTAGGGTCTGACAGTGTTGATGTTCAGTTGTTTAGGGTCTGACAGGGTTGATGTTCAGTTCTTTAGGGTCTGACAGGGTTGATGTTCAGTTCTTTAGGATCTGACAGGGTTGATGTTCAGTTCTTTAGGGTCTGACAGGGTTGATGTTCAGGTCTTTAGAGTCGGACAGGCTTGATGTTCAGTTCTTTAGGGTCTGACAGGGTTGATGTTCAGTTCTTTAGGGTCTGACAGGGATGATGTTCAGTTCTTTAGGGTCTGACAGGGTTGATGTTCAGTTTTTAGGGTCTGACGTTCAGTTCTTTAGTGTCTGACAGGGTTGATGTTCAGGTCTTTAGGGTCTGACAGGGTTGATGTTCAGGTCTTTAGGGTCTGACAGGCTTGATGTTCAGTTCTTTAGGGTCTGACAGGGTTGATGTTCAGTTCTTTAGGGTCTGACAGGGTTGATGTTCAGTTCTTTAGGGTCTGACAGGGTTGATGTTCAGTTCTTTAGGGTCTGACAGGCTTGATGTTCAGTTCTTTAGGGTCTGACAGGGTTGATGTTCAGTTCTTTAGGATCTGACAGGATTGATGTTCAGTTCTTTAGGGTCGGAGAGGGTTGATGTTCAGGTCTTTAGGGTCTGACAGGGTTGATGTTCAGTTCTTTAGGGTCTGACAGGGTTGATGTTCAGTTCTTTAGGGTCTGACAGGGTTGATGTTCAGTTCTTTAGGGTCTGACAGGGTTGATGTTCAGTTCTTTAGGGTCTGACAGGCTTGATGTTCAGTTCTTTAGGGTCTGACAGGCTTGATGTTCAGTTCTTTAGGGTCTGACAGGGTTGATGTTCAGTTCTTTAGGATCTGACAGGGTTGATGTTCAGTTCTTTAGGGTCGGAGAGGGTTGATGTTCAGTTCTTTAGGATCTGACAGGGTTGATGTTCAGTTCTTTAGGGTCTGACAGGGTTGATGTTCAGGTCTTTAGGGTCGGACAGGCTTGATGTTCAGTTCTTTAGGGTTTGACAGGGTTGATGTTCAGTTCTTTAGGGTCTGACAGGGTTGATGTTCAGTTCTTTAGGGTCGGAGAGGGTTGATGTTCAGTTCTTTAGGGTCGGAGAGGGTTGATGTTCAGGTCTTTAGGGTCTGACAGCGTTGATGTTCAGTTCTTTAGGGTCTGACAGGGTTGATGTTCAGTTCTTTAGGGTCTGACAGGGTTGATGTTCAGTTCTTTAGGGCCTGACAGGCTGGATGTTCAGTTCTTTAGGGTCTGACAGGGTTGATGTTCAGTTTTTAGGGTCTGGCAGGCTTGATGTTCAGTTCTTTAGGGTCTGACAGGGTTGATGTTCAGTACTTTAGGGTCGGACAGACAGGCTTGATGTTCAGTTCTTTAGGGTCGGACAGGGTTGATGTTCAGTTTTTTAGGGTCTGGCAGGCTTGATGTTCAGTTCTTTAGGGTCGGACAGGGTTGATGTTCAGTTCTTTAGGGTCTGACAGGCTTGATGTTCAGTTCTTTAGGGTCTGACAGGGTTGATGTTCAGGTCTTTATGGTCTGACAGGCTTGATGTTCAGTTCTTTAGGGTCTGACAGGGTTGATGTTCAGTTCTTTAGGGTCTGACAGGCTTGATGTTCAGTTCTTTAGGGTCTGACAGGGTTGATGTTCAGTTCTTTAGGATCTGACAGGGTTGATGTTCAGTTCTTTAGGGTCTGACAGGGTTGATGTTCAGGTCTTTAGGGTCAGACAGGCTTGATGTTCAGTTCTTTAGGGTTTGACAGGGTTGATGTTCAGTTCTTTAGGGTCTGACAGGGATGATGTTCAGTTCTTTAAGGACTGACAGGCTTGATGTTCAGTTCTTTAGGGTCTGACAGGGTTGATGTTCAGTTCTTTAGGGTCTGACAGGGTTGATGTTCAGTTCTTTAGGGTCTGGCAGGCTTGATGTTCAGTTCTTTAGGGTCGGACAGGGTTGATGTTCAGTTCTTTAGGGTCTGACAGGCTTGATGTTCAGTTTTTAGGGTCTGACAGGGTTGATGTTCAGTTCTTTATGGTCTGACAGGCTTGATGTTCCATTCTTTAGGGTCTGACAGGGTTGATGTTCCTTTCTGTACGGTCTGACAGGCTTGATATTCAGTTTCTTTAGGGTCTGACAGGTTTGATGTTCAGTTCTTTAGGGTCTGACAGGGTTGATGTTCAGGTCTTTAGGGTCGGACAGGGTTGATGTTCAGTTCTTTAGGGTCTAACAGGGTTGATGTTCAGTTCTTTAGGGTCTGACAGGGTTGATGTTCAGTTCTTTAGGGTCTGACAGGGTTGATGTTCAGTTCTTTAGGGTCTGACAGGGTTGATGTTCAGTTCTTTAGGGTCTGACAGGGTTGATGTTCAGTTCTTTAGGGTCTGACAGGGTTGATGTTCAGTTCTTTAGGGTCTGACAGGGTTGATGATCAGTTCTTTAGGGTCGGAGAGGGTTGATGTTCAGGTCTTTAGGATCTGACAGGGTTGATGTTCAGTTCTTTAGGGTCGGAGAGGGTTGATGTTCAGTTCTTTAGGGCCTGACAGGCTGGATGTTCAGTTCTTTAGGGTCTGACAGGGTTTATGTTCAGTTTTTAGGGTCTGGCAGGCTTGATGTTCAGTTCTTTAGGGTCTGACAGGGTTGATGTTCAGTACTTTAGGGTCGGACAGACAGGCTTGATGTTCAGTTCTTTAGGGTCGGACAGGGTTGATGTTCAGTTCTTTAGGGTCTGGCAGGCTTGATGTTCAGTTCTTTAGGGTCTGACAGGGTTGATGTTCAGTTCTTTAGGGTCTGACAGACTTGATGTTCAGTTCTTTAGGGTCTGACAGGGTTGATGTTCAGGTCTTTATGGTCTGACAGGCTTGATGTTCAGTTCTTTAGGGTCTGACAGGGTTGATGTTCCTTTCTGTACGGTCTGACAGGCTTGATGTTCAGTTCTTTAGGGTCTGACAGGCTTGATGTTCAGTTCTTTAGGTTCAGACAGGGTTGGTGTTCAGTTCTTTAGGGTCTGACAGGGTTGATGTTCAGTTCTTTAGGGTCTGACAGGGTTGATGTTCAGGTCTTTAGGGTCGGACAGGGTTGATGTTCAGTTCTTTAGGGTCTGACAGGGTTGATGTTCAGTTTTTAGGGTCTGACGTTCAGTTCTTTAGGGTCTGACAGGGTTGATGTTCAGGTCTTTAGGGTCTGACAGTGTTGATGTTCAGTTGTTTAGGGTCTGACAGGGTTGATGTTCAGTTCTTTAGGGTCTGACAGGGTTGATGTTCAGTTCTTTAGGATCTGACAGGGTTGATGTTCAGTTCTTTAGGGTCTGACAGGGTTGATGTTCAGGTCTTTAGAGTCGGACAGGCTTGATGTTCAGTTCTTTAGGGTCTGACAGGGTTGATGTTCAGTTCTTTAGGGTCTGACAGGGATGATGTTCAGTTCTTTAGGGTCTGACAGGATTGATGTTCAGTTTTTAGGGTCTGACGTTCTGTTCTTTAGTGTCTGACAGGGTTGATGTTCAGGTCTTTAGGGTCTGACAGGGTTGATGTTCAGGTCTTTAGGGTCTGACAGGCTTGATGTTCAGTTCTTTAGGGTCTGACAGGGTTGATGTTCAGTTCTTTAGGGTCTGACAGGGTTGATGTTCAGTTCTTTAGGGTCTGACAGGGTTGATGTTCAGTTCTTTAGGGTCTGACAGGCTTGATGTTCAGTTCTTTAGGGTCTGACAGGGTTGATGTTCAGTTCTTTAGGATCTGACAGGATTGATGTTCAGTTCTTTAGGGTCGGAGAGGGTTGATGTTCAGGTCTTTAGGGTCTGACAGGGTTGATGTTCAGTTCTTTAGGGTCTGACAGGGTTGATGTTCAGTTCTTTAGGGTCTGACAGGGTTGATGTTCAGTTCTTTAGGGTCTGACAGGGTTGATGTTCAGTTCTTTAGGGTCTGACAGGCTTGATGTTCGGTTCTTTAGGGTCTGACAGGGTTGATGATCAGTTCTTTAGGGTCGGAGAGGGTTGATGTTCAGGTCTTTAGGATCTGACAGGGTTGATGTTCAGTTCTTTAGGGTCGGAGAGGGTTGATGTTCAGTTCTTTAGGGCCTGACAGGCTGGATGTTCAGTTCTTTAGGGTCTGACAGGGTTGATGTTCAGTTTTTAGGGTCTGGCAGGCTTGATGTTCAGTTCTTTAGGGTCTGACAGGGTTGATGTTCAGTACTTTAGGGTCGGACAGACAGGCTTGATGTTCAGTTCTTTAGGGTCGGACAGGGTTGATGTTCAGTTCTTTAGGGTCTGGCAGGCTTGATGTTCAGTTCTTTAGGGTCGGACAGGGTTGATGTTCAGTTCTTTAGGGTCTGACAGGCTTGATGTTCAGTTCTTTAGGGTCTGACAGGGTTGATGTTCAGGTCTTTATGGTCTGACAGGCTTGATGTTCAGTTCTTTAGGGTCTGACAGGGTTGATGTTCCTTTCTGTACGGTCTGACAGGCTTGATGTTCAGTTCTTTAGGGTCTGACAGGCTTGATGTTCAGTTCTTTAGGTTCAGACAGGGTTGGTGTTCAGTTCTTTAGGGTCGGAGAGGGTTGATGTTCAGGTCTTTAGGGTCTGACAGGGTTGATGTTCAGTTCTTTAGGGTCTGACAGGGTTGATGTTCAGTTCTTTAGGGTCTGACAGGGTTGATGTTCAGTTCTTTAGGGTCTGACAGGGTTGATGTTCAGTTCTTTAGGGTCTGACAGGCTTGATGTTCAGTTCTTTAGGGTCTGACAGGGTTGATGATCAGTTCTTTAGGGTCGGAGAGGGTTGATGTTCAGGTCTTTAGGATCTGACAGGGTTGATGTTCAGTTCTTTAGGGTCGGAGAGGGTTGATGTTCAGTTCTTTAGGGCCTGACAGGCTGGATGTTCAGTTCTTTAGGGTCTGACAGGGTTGATGTTCAGTTTTTAGGGTCTGGCAGGCTTGATGTTCAGTTCTTTAGGGTCTGACAGGGTTGATGTTCAGTACTTTAGGGTCGGACAGACAGGCTTGATGTTCAGTTCTTTAGGGTCGGACAGGGTTGATGTTCAGTTCTTTAGGGTCTGGCAGGCTTGATGTTCAGTTCTTTAGGGTCGGACAGGGTTGATGTTCAGTTCTTTAGGGTCTGACAGGCTTGATGTTCAGTTCTTTAGGGTCTGACAGGGTTGATGTTCAGGTCTTTATGGTCTGACAGGCTTGATGTTCAGTTCTTTAGGGTCTGACAGGGTTGATGTTCCTTTCTGTACGGTCTGACAGGCTTGATGTTCAGTTCTTTAGGGTCTGACAGGCTTGATGTTCAGTTCTTTAGGTTCAGACAGGGTTGGTGTTCAGTTCTTTAGGGTCTGACAGGGTTGATGTTCAGTTCTTTAGGGTCTGACAGGGTTGATGTTCAGGTCTTTAGGGTCGGACAGGGTTGATGTTCAGTTCTTTAGGGTCTGACAGGGTTGATGTTCAGTTTTTAGGGTCTGACGTTCAGTTCTTTAGGGTCTGACAGGGTTGATGTTCAGGTCTTTAGGGTCTGACAGTGTTGATGTTCAGTTGTTTAGGGTCTGACAGGGTTGATGTTCAGTTCTTTAGGGTCTGACAGGGTTGATGTTCAGTTCTTTAGGGTCTGACAGGGTTGATGTTCAGTTCTTTAGGGTCTGACAGGGATGATGTTCAGTTCTTTAGGGTCTGACAGGGTTGATGTTCAGTTTTTAGGGTCTGACGTTCTGTTCTTTAGTGTCTGACAGGGTTGATGTTCAGGTCTTTAGGGTCTGACAGGGTTGATGTTCAGGTCTTTAGGGTCTGACAGGCTTGATGTTCAGTTCTTTAGGGTCTGACAGGGTTGATGTTCAGTTCTTTAGGGTCTGACAGGGTTGATGTTCAGTTCTTTAGGGTCTGACAGGGTTGATGTTCAGTTCTTTAGGGTCTGACAGGCTTGATGTTCAGTTCTTTAGGGTCTGACAGGGTTGATGTTCAGTTCTTTAGGATCTGACAGGATTGATGTTCAGTTCTTTAGGGTCGGAGAGGGTTGATGTTCAGGTCTTTAGGGTCTGACAGGGTTGATGTTCAGTTCTTTAGGGTCTGACAGGGTTGATGTTCAGTTCTTTAGGGTCTGACAGGGTTGATGTTCAGTTCTTTAGGGTCTGACAGGGTTGATGTTCAGTTCTTTAGGGTCTGACAGGCTTGATGTTCGGTTCTTTAGGGTCTGACAGGGTTGATGATCAGTTCTTTAGGGTCGGAGAGGGTTGATGTTCAGGTCTTTAGGATCTGACAGGGTTGATGTTCAGTTCTTTAGGGTCGGAGAGGGTTGATGTTCAGTTCTTTAGGGCCTGACAGGCTGGATGTTCAGTTCTTTAGGGTCTGACAGGGTTGATGTTCAGTTTTTAGGGTCTGGCAGGCTTGATGTTCAGTTCTTTAGGGTCTGACAGGGTTGATGTTCAGTACTTTAGGGTCGGACAGACAGGCTTGATGTTCAGTTCTTTAGGGTCGGACAGGGTTGATGTTCAGTTCTTTAGGGTCTGGCAGGCTTGATGTTCAGTTCTTTAGGGTCGGACAGGGTTGATGTTCAGTTCTTTAGGGTCTGACAGGCTTGATGTTCAGTTCTTTAGGGTCTGACAGGGTTGATGTTCAGGTCTTTATGGTCTGACAGGCTTGATGTTCAGTTCTTTAGGGTCTGACAGGGTTGATGTTCCTTTCTGTACGGTCTGACAGGCTTGATGTTCAGTTCTTTAGGGTCTGACAGGCTTGATGTTCAGTTCTTTAGGTTCAGACAGGGTTGGTGTTCAGTTCTTTAGGGTCGGAGAGGGTTGATGTTCAGGTCTTTAGGGTCTGACAGGGTTGATGTTCAGTTCTTTAGGGTCTGACAGGGTTGATGTTCAGTTCTTTAGGGTCTGACAGGGTTGATGTTCAGTTCTTTAGGGTCTGACAGGGTTGATGTTCAGTTCTTTAGGGTCTGACAGGCTTGATGTTCAGTTCTTTAGGGTCTGACAGGGTTGATGATCAGTTCTTTAGGGTCGGAGAGGGTTGATGTTCAGGTCTTTAGGATCTGACAGGGTTGATGTTCAGTTCTTTAGGGTCGGAGAGGGTTGATGTTCAGTTCTTTAGGGCCTGACAGGCTGGATGTTCAGTTCTTTAGGGTCTGACAGGGTTGATGTTCAGTTTTTAGGGTCTGGCAGGCTTGATGTTCAGTTCTTTAGGGTCTGACAGGGTTGATGTTCAGTACTTTAGGGTCGGACAGACAGGCTTGATGTTCAGTTCTTTAGGGTCGGACAGGGTTGATGTTCAGTTCTTTAGGGTCTGGCAGGCTTGATGTTCAGTTCTTTAGGGTCGGACAGGGTTGATGTTCAGTTCTTTAGGGTCTGACAGGCTTGATGTTCAGTTCTTTAGGGTCTGACAGGGTTGATGTTCAGGTCTTTATGGTCTGACAGGCTTGATGTTCAGTTCTTTAGGGTCTGACAGGGTTGATGTTCCTTTCTGTACGGTCTGACAGGCTTGATGTTCAGTTCTTTAGGGTCTGACAGGCTTGATGTTCAGTTCTTTAGGTTCAGACAGGGTTGGTGTTCAGTTCTTTAGGGTCTGACAGGGTTGATGTTCAGTTCTTTAGGGTCTGACAGGGTTGATGTTCAGGTCTTTAGGGTCGGACAGGGTTGATGTTCAGTTCTTTAGGGTCTGACAGGGTTGATGTTCAGTTTTAGGGTCTGACGTTCAGTTCTTTAGGGTCTGACAGGGTTGATGTTCAGGTCTTTAGGGTCTGACAGTGTTGATGTTCAGTTGTTTAGGGTCTGACAGGGTTGATGTTCAGTTCTTTAGGGTCTGACAGGGTTGATGTTCAGTTCTTTAGGATCTGACAGGGTTGATGTTCAGTTCTTTAGGGTCTGACAGGGTTGATGTTCAGGTCTTTAGAGTCGGACAGGCTTGATGTTCAGTTCTTTAGGGTCTGACAGGGTTGATGTTCAGTTCTTTAGGGTCTGACAGGGATGATGTTCAGTTCTTTAGGGTCTGACAGGCTTGATGTTCAGTTTTTAGGGTCTGACGTTCAGTTCTTTAGTGTCTGACAGGGTTGATGTTCAGGTCTTTAGGGTCTGACAGGGTTGATGTTCAGGTCTTTAGGGTCTGACAGGCTTGATGTTCAGTTCTTTAGGGTCTGACAGGGTTGATGTTCAGTTCTTTAGGGTCTGACAGGGTTGATGTTCAGTTCTTTAGGGTCTGACAGGGTTGATGTTCAGTTCTTTAGGGTCTGACAGGCTTGATGTTCAGTTCTTTAGGGTCTGACAGGGTTGATGTTCAGTTCTTTAGGATCTGACAGGATTGATGTTCAGTTCTTTAGGGTCGGAGAGGGTTGATGTTCAGGTCTTTAGGGTCTGACAGGGTTGATGTTCAGTTCTTTAGGGTCTGACAGGGTTGATGTTCAGTTCTTTAGGGTCTGACAGGGTTGATGTTCAGTTCTTTAGGGTCTGACAGGGTTGATGTTCAGTTCTTTAGGGTCTGACAGGCTTGATGTTCAGTTCTTTAGGGTCTGACAGGGTTGATGTTCAGTTCTTTAGGGTCGGAGAGGGTTGATGTTCAGTTCTTTAGGGTCGGAGAGGGTTGATGATCAGTTTTTAGTAAAGATGTCTTTCCCCTTTTTACTATATGTGACGTACCTTCTAAGCAGAAACAGTTATAACGTTTTCATCCGATCATCAAACAAAACCTTCCTTAAAGACACCGTACCAGTTCATCCCCTCTAAAATAATCCTATCATCCAACAGGGCACTGACATATCAAACACCAGAAAGTGTAAGGATGCTTAACCTGGACAGGATCCACAATATATATATATATATATATAGTAAACCTCATGTAGATATTTACTAATACTAAAACTAAAATAAGGTTTTTCCAGAGAAGATCCAGAGCACAAGGAGTTAGTCAATTCAAATTAACATAAAAATGATACAGCCCTCTACATGCTTTGTAAGTAGGAAAACCTGCAAAATCGGCAGTGTATCAAATACTTGTTCTCTCCACTGTATATATATATATATATATAGTAAACCTCATGTAGATATTTTTCTTCTTATAATTCCCGACATTTGGTATCGCTATTTGTTGTTCAACGTGTCTATAGATCGACTAAACGTGCCCTTGGTATCTGTGCTTTCAGAGATGTCGACGATGAGCATATGACCTGTCTGACGGCCCTAGGAAGCACCGATTCAAAAACTCCCCCTATTAGACAACGTTACACTATCGTAATGCCGCTCGTTAGTCACCAAATGTGGAGTTTGGCTGAGCTACTATCGTCACGTACTCCTGTTTACGGCCGGTAGCTACTTCCAAAACAGGTCTAAAATAAATAGAAATAAGAAATAACAACTGAAAAAAATTGCCTCTTCAAGATCGAAAATGAATTGAGCTGTTGTTGACTTCCTGTTTGGCTGGTGCAGAAATAGCCATTGTTTCAGTTGTTGACTTCCTGTCCTGTGAGAGGCACTGTCGTGTCTTTGGCTATGCCGGATTAAGTGATATGACATGATATTCTATAAAATCCTTTCTCTGTAATTAATATTACCTGATTGAGCTAATCATGTAAATGTAATTAACTAGAGAGTCGGGGCACCACAAAATAATATTTATAGAGCTGTTATCTTCCAAATAAACTCTTAAAGACCTAGTAATATTTTACATCAATAGCAGTCAATATTAATCGTCACCTTATTTCAGTCTCATCTGAAAGTTGTAAATTCTTGGTTATCTGCATGAACCCTGGCGAACAAGTTGAATCAGCAATACAAAATTGGGTTTAATTATTTATTTACTAAATACCTAACTAATCACACAGAATTACATATACACAGAATGAATCATACCTTGATTACAAATTACGTCATAAAGGAAGACGTCACCAAGCGGGCGGAACAGATATGACAGCTTGTTACACAAAGAAAAAGGGGGGCTGGGTTTGAGTGAAAGAGCGGGAAGACTCAGGAACAAAGGGAGAAGCGATGTCTCTTGGTTGGTGGTAGATGGAAGGCCGTGTTGCCCAACCGAGTCCTTTGTCCTTTGAAGAATGTATCTGTTGGTAAATTAGATATGTTGTAGTAACGTCGTTGTGTGGTAGACGGGATACTCTGTCTGTTCTTTCCTAGCCCACGTTTGCAGCTGCTGTTGCTAACTCAACAGCTAGGAGGTATCACTTCTGTTGTAAATAAGAGTTCAAAGTTCATACCATTCGCAACCAAAGCTCACGCTGAGGTTGACTTCGTTCTGTAGTTATTATCTGAACCATTCTGACATCGGATCGTCTTCCTAATGTATCCGGAACAGGAGGTTATATTGTTGTCAAGGCTTTATATAGTGGAGGGAGAAGAGTGTGTTTCACAGTCTTACAGCCCATGTCTCTTCACAGGGGCGGGCCACTGATTGAGCAGAGCCCTAACCTTATGAAAACCCAAATCTCTCATTTGGAAGCTAAAATTGAATTGAATCCTTTCACCAATAATTTCACATTCAAACATTTAAATTGAACAACAATTCCATGTGAATCCGATAACTACAATGTGCAGACTTTCCTCTGTAGAGTTTATGTCATCCTGTCATTGATGAGAATGTCTCAGATGACAACCGAACTGACATCATATTCATTAAGTACCACCGCATATGTTCAACTGGTCGGATTACCAAAATATAGTTAATTTCCCCCACCTTCTGATGTTCCCAGAATCTCTATGTTAACCAAGGGATTTTTTCAAATGTCACATCAGTAGGGTAGAGAGAGGATAAAAGGAGGGGAGAGGTATTTATGACTGTCATAAACCTACCCCCCAGGCCAACGTCATGACAGTAGTGAGGTCAGGTGCTGTCTGTCATCCTGGCAGGTGAGTGATTGGCTGGTGCAGAAATAGACATGGTTTCAGTTGTTGACTTCCTGTGAGAGGCAATGAGGTCAGGTGCTGTCTGTCATCCTGGCAGGTGAGGGATTGGTTGATGCAGAAATAGACATGGTTTCAGTTGTTGACTTCCTGTGAGAGGCAGTGAGGTCAGGTGCTGTCTGGCATCCTGGCAGGTGAGTGATTGGCTGGTGTAGAAATAGATATTGTTTCAGATGTTTATGCATTTTTATTCAGAGCCCTGTTTTTTAAGGAAGTGCGTACAGGCCGTAACGAGAGTCAATGAAGATAGTTCCATCTCTAAAGCACCATCTCCATCTCTAAAGCACAGATACTGGCGGCAGGCTACATGTCAACATCCTACTTGATTCTAAAGCACAGATACTGGTGGCAGGCTACATGTCAACATACTACTTGATTCTAAAGCACAGATACTGGCGGCAGCCTACTTGATTCTAAAGCACAGATACTGGTGGCAGGCTAGATGTCGTTAACCTACTTGATTCTAAAGCACAGATACTGGTGGCAGGCTACATGTCATTAGCCTACCTGCATTGCTTGCTGTTTGGGGTTTTAGGCTAGGTTTCTGTACAGCACTTTGAGATATCAGCTGATGTACGAAGGGCTATATAAATAAATTTGATTTGATTTGATACTTGATTCTAAAGCACAGATACTGGTGGCAGGCTACATGTCGTCAGCCTACTTGATGGTCTAGAATACTAAATGAAACCCTATTCACCGGAATTATGTCATAAATCAGTAGAATAAAGGTGTGGTTAGACTACTACTACTACTGGCTAGAGCGTTGGTAGTCAATAGAATGAAGGCGTGGTCAACCAGCAGGTAGCCTACTGGTTAGAGCGTTGGTAGTCAGTAGAATGAAGGCGTGGTAAACCAGCAGGTAGCCTACTGGTTAGAGCGTTCAGTATCAGTAGAATGAAGGCGTGGTCAACCAGCAGGTAGCCTACTGGTTAGAGCGTTGGTAGTCAGTAGAATGAAGGCGTGGTAAACCAGCAGGTATCCTACTGGTTAGAGCGTTCAGTATCAGTAGAATGAAGTCGTGGTCAACCAGCGAGTAGCCTAGTGGTTAGAGCGTTCAGTATCAGTAGAATGAAGGCGTGGTCAACTAGCAGGTAGCCTACTGGTTAGAGCGTTCAGTATCAGTAGAATGAAGGCGTGGTCAACCAGCGAGTAGCCTACTGGTTAGAGCGTTCAGTATCAGTAGAATGAAGGTGTGGTCAACCAGCAGGTAGCCTACTGGTTAGAGCGTTCAGTATCAGTAGAATAAAGGCGTGGTCAACCAGCAGGTAGCCTACTGGTTAGAGCGTTATTATAATAGACTACAGTCAGTGTCCAGACTTCAGTTACTATTATAATAGACTACAGTCAGTGTCCAGACTTCAGTTACTATTATAATAGACTACAGTCAGTGTCCAGACTTCAGTTACTATTATAATAGACTACAGTCAGTGTCCAGACTCCAGTTACTATTATAATAGACTACAGTCAGTGTCCAGACTTCAGTTACTATTATAATAGGCTACAGTCAGTGTCCAGACTTCAGTTAATATTATAATAGACTACAGTCAGTGTCCAGAATTCAGTTACTATTATAATAGACTACAGTCAGTGTCCAGACTTCAGTTACTATTATAATAGACTACAGTCAGTGTCCAGACTTCAGTTACTATTATAATAGACTACAGTCAGTGTCCAGACTTCAGTTACTATTATAATAGACTACAGTCAGTGTCCAGACTTCAGTTACTATTATAATAGACTACAGTCAGTGTCCAGACTTCAGTTTCTATTATAATAGACTACAGTCAGTGTCCAGACTTCAGTTAATATTATAATAGACTACAGTCAGTGTCCAGACTTCAGTTACTATTATAATAGACTACAGTCAGTGTCCAGACTTCAGTTAATATTATAATAGACTACAGTCTGTGTCCAGACTTCAGTTAATATTATAATAGACTACAGTCAGTGTCCAGACTTCAGCTCATATTATAATAGACTACAGTCAGTGTCCAGACTTCAGCTCATATTATAATAGACTACAGTCAGTGTCCAGACTTCAGCTCATATTATAATAGACTACATGAGACCTGCAGTCAGTGTCCTTTCACCCCTGTGTGAACCTAGGTCGGGCGGTACAAGGTGAATATCTATTTTAACGTGTGCGACCTCTCTCTCTCTCTCTGTCCTGTAGGATGATGGAGTATTCTCTGGACGGACACAACGCCAGTCTGTCAGCTATCAGGACCGTACGGGTTCTGCGGCCGCTCCGGGCAATCAACAGAGTCCCTAGTGAGTACACACACACTACACTGTCCTTGTTTTTACAGCCTATAAATCCTGTGGATCTCGACCCCCTTGAGCAACAGCGGTTAACCCATCGTGCCCCTGGGGCGTCGTGTCGATTACGGTAACCCATCGTTCCCCTGGGGCGTCGTGTCGATTACGGTAACCCATCGTTCCCCTGGGGCGTCGTGTCGATTACGGTAACCGATCGTTCCCCCGGGGCGTCGTGTCGATTACGGTAACCCATCGTTCCCCTGGGCGTCGTGTCGATTACGGTAACCCATCGTTCCCCTGGGGCGTCGTGTCGATTACGGTAACCCATCGTTCCCCTGGGGCGTCGTGTCGATTACGGTAACCCATCGTTCCCCTGTGGCGTCGTGTCGATTACGGTAACCCATCGTTCCCCTGGGGCGTCGTGTCGATTACAGTAACCCATCGTTCCCCTGGGGCGTCGTGTCGATTACGGTAACCCACCGTTCCCCCGGGGCGTCGTGGATGTCGATTACGGTAACCCACCGTTCCCCCGGGGCGTCGTTGATGTCGATTACGGTAACCCACCGTTCCCCCAGGGCGTCGTTGATGTCGATTACGGTAACCCACCGTTCCCCCGGGGCGTCGTGGATGTCGATTACGGTAACCCACCGTTCCCCCCGGGGCGTCGTGGATCTCAATTACGGTAACCCACCCCGCCCCTCGTACCTGACACACACAACCTACCCACTGACACACACAACCTACACAATGACACACACAACCTACACACTGACACACACAACCTACACAATGACACACACAACCTACACACTGACACACACAACCTACACAATGACACACACAACCTACACACTGACACACACAACCTACACAATGACACACACAACCTACACACTGACACACACAACCTACACAATGACACACACAACCTACACACTGACACACACAACCTACACACTGACACACACAACCTACACAATGACACACACAACCTACACACTGACACTCACAACCTACACAATGACACACACAACCTACACACTGACACACACAACCTACACACTGACACACACAACCTACACAATGACACACACACCTACACACTGACACACACAACCTACACAGATGACACACACAACCTACACACTGACACACACAACCTACACAATGACACACACAACCTACACACTGAAACACACAACCTACACACTGGCACACACAACCTACACACTGACACACACACACACACACACACACACACACACACACACACACACACACACACACACACACCACACACACACACACACACACACACACACACACACAGGTTGAGTGATCACCCCTCTTTCTGGATAAGGGTCTGTTGTTAGTGTGAGTAATAGTGCTTTAGGGGTGATGTGTTAGAGTGTATGAGTTAGCGTGTGTGTGTTAGTGTGTATGGCCTCTCAGTCCAAACACTGTCATAAATCATTATACAGTTGGTAATCCTCTCCTCTCCTCTCCTCTCCTCTCCTCTCCTCTCCTCTCCTCTCCTCTCCTCTCCTCTCGCCTCTCCTCTCCTCTCTCTCCTCTCCTCTCCTCTCCTCTCCTCTCCTCTCCTCTCCTCTCCTCTCCTCTCCTCTCCTCCTCCTCTCCTCTCCTCTCCACTCCTCTCCACTCCTCTCCTCTCCCTCCACTCCTCTCCGCTCTCTCCACTCCTCTCCTCTCCTCTCCACTCCTCTCC